>NW_025139087.1:0-1221 GCF_004010195.1 Chiloscyllium plagiosum
TAAAACTGATATAAACTTGCTCTGACACAGTGATAGAACCACACTCTCTAACACAGACTAACATTGATATAAACATGCAATGACACACTGACAGAAACATATTCACTTACACAAACTAACACTGATATAAAAACACACTGAACACAGATGTAAACGCACTGACTAACACAGACTAATACCGATATAATCACGCACTGGCACACTGATACAAACACACTCACTAATACAGATAAACACTGATAAAAACACGTGATGACACACACAGAAACACACTCACTAACATAGATTAACACTGTTATAAACACGCAATGACTCACTGATATAAACACACCCACTAACATAAACTAACACTTATATAAACACGCAATGACATACGGATATAAACACACTCACAAACACAGAGAAACACAGGTATAAATACGCACTGACACACTGATAGAAACACACTCACTAACACAGACTTACAGTGAAATATCTCGCACTGATACGCTGATAGAAACGCTCTCACTAACACAGACTAACACTTGTATAAACACCTGCACTGATACACTGATACAAACACACACATTAACACTGACTAACACTTGTATAAATACACATTGACAGACTGATAGAAACACACTCATTAACACAGACTAACACTGATTTAAACCCCCAATGACACAGTGATGGAGACACACTCACCAACACAGAAAAACACTGTTATAAACATGCACTGACACACTGATAGAAACACACTCACTAACACAGACTAAAACTGATATAAACACACTCACTAACATAGACTAACACGATGTAAACACGCAATGACACAGTGATGGAGACACATTTACTAACACAGACTAACACTGATATAAACACACAATGGACACACTGATAGAAACACTCTCACTAACACAGACTAACACTGATATAAACACGCAATGACACACTGACAGAAACACACTCACTAACATAGATTGATACTGATATAAACATGCACTGACACACTGATAGAAACACTCTCACGAACACAGACTAACACTGACATAAACACGCACTGACACACTCATAGAAACACTCTCACTAACACAGACTAAAACACTGATATAAACATGCACTGACACACTAACAGAAACACTCTCACTGACACAAACTAACATTGATATAAAGATGCAATGACACACTGACAGAAACACACTCACTAACATAGATTAATACTGATATAAACATGCACTGACA
>NW_025139088.1:0-1221 GCF_004010195.1 Chiloscyllium plagiosum
GCGAGAGAGAGGGGGACGAGAGAGAGAGAGACAGAGAGTGTCTTTGTGTTGGAGAAGCTGAGCTGGAGAGAGACAGACTCCGCCCCAAGTCCTGGTGCTCAGGGAAGGGGAAGGCAACGCTGCAAATCCACAATTCAGTGGCTGAGCTATTTCAGGTTTTGTATTATACAGTACATACAATGCACCATATACATTGTTGTATAGAGCTATTCGTCAATGCATAAATATTGGAGTTCATCTGTTTACATGTAAATATTACTGTGCATCGAATTATCTCAGTTTATTTAGAAATCTTTTTTGTTTGGGAAATTTTTGTTTATAAATACAAATATTGTTGTGGATGGGAAGTGTTCATGTTTATATTGAAATCCTGTTTTGTTTTGGAGATGTTCATGCTTTTTCATAAATATTGTTGTGGATTGGAATTGGTATGAATTATATCCAGACCACAACAACTTGCTGTATCAAAACATCTGCCCCCTTGATACCTTTTGTTCAATTCGATGGGCCCTGATGACATCAGCGACAGCACATTTGCCTTGTGTGTCAGACAGAGTAGTTACATTTCACTTAAACCCTTCCTCAATCTCATTAAGAAGTGATTAATCAAAGAAACGACATGTTTTTACATTTCAACCAAATAAAGTAAAATTTTGTACTAAGTTAGAAAGATAGAATAATCTGGAGTGTATATGTCCATGCCTGTTTCCCTTCAGTGTTGTTTGGATTTGTTTGGACTGGGAACAGGGACTGCAGTTTCGAAATAATTGAATGAACAACATAAAAGTATATTTTTTTAAATTTCACTGGAATTTCAGTGAAGATTCTGAAGTCTGCTCTAAACCCACCAGGTGGCAGTCTATTGTAAACTCCCCATGGGGCAGTCAGACAGACTCACAGCAATGTGCTCTGTCCCCACTAGAGGGCAGTCTATTGTAAACTCCCCATCGGGTAGTCAGCCAGACTCACAGCAATGTGTTCTGACCCCACTAGAGGGCAGTCTATTGTAAACTCCCCATCGGGCAGTCAGGCAGACTCACGGCAATGTGCTCTGACCCGACTAGAGGGCAGACTAGTGTAACCACCTCATGGGGCAGTCAGGCAGACTCACAGCAATGTGCTCTGTCTCCACTAGAGGGCAGCCTATTGTAAACTCCCCATGGGGCAGTCAGGCAGACTCACAGCAATGTGCTCTATCCTCCCCACGCCTTGTTCCCCCCC
>NW_025139089.1:0-1221 GCF_004010195.1 Chiloscyllium plagiosum
TTGTCTCATTTGAGAAGTAACATTTGATTCTGAGGAAGGTCATCCATAGTTATCATGTTGCATGAATCGTAACACGACAATTTATGAAAGAGGGAAATGCTACTGCGCCCATGGTGACTGAAGAAAAACTATGCATCATGAATGTTTTTGCTTTAATGAGAAGACATATTGAGTAGAATGGTGCGTGAACTGTTGACAACAAACCTATTTAAAATGAGACTCATGGAAGAACTTTGAAAAAAGAAGATGAGTGAAAAGTGTCCTGGGCATAAACTTGTTTTATCCAGACGCTGAGTGGTTGCCAGAAGACTGGAATTTTGCAACTGTCAGTAGAAGAAAAGTTATAACGTTAAGGCCAGAAATTACAAGCCAGATAGTTTAACAAACTCTAAAAAACAAGACATATTAGAACTGATACCTGTCACCAGTAGAGTTCCCCAAGTATCGGTACTGGGTCCACTACATTTCGTCATTTATATAAATAATTGGTTGTGAGTGTCAGAGTGAGTAAGCTTGCAGAAGACACCAAAATTGGAGGTATAGTGGACAGCGATGAAGGTTATCTCAGATTTCAACGGGTCGTTGATCAGATGGGCCAATGGGATGAGAAGTGGCAGTTGGAATTTAATTCAGATAAATGTTAGGTTCTGAATCGATTCCCTACAGTGTGGAAGCAGGTCCTTCGGCCCAACCAGTCCACACCGAAACCTCCGAAGAGTAACCTAACCAGACCCATTTCCCTCTAACTAATGCCCCGAACACTATGGGCAATTTAGCATGGCCAATTCATCTGACCTGCACATCTTTGGACTGTGGGAAGAATCTGTAGTACCCAGAGGAAACCCACGCAGACACAGGGACAATGTGCAAACTCCACACAGTCACCGTGGTGTGTGAGGCAGAAGTGTTATCCACTGAGTCACTGTGCCGCCCATTTTGGGAAAGCAAACCTTAGCAGGACTTATACATTTTATGGTAAGGTTGGAGGGAGTGTTACTGAACAAAGAGACATTGGAGTGTAGTTCTATAGCTCATTGAAAATGGAGTCGCATGTAGACAGGATAGTGATGAAGGCGTTTGGTGCGTTTTCTTGTATTGGTCAGAGTATTGACGACAGGAATTGGGAGGTCATGTTGCAGCTGCACAAGACATTGGAATATTGCGTGCAATTCTTTTCTCCTTCCTATTGGAAAGATGTTTAAAAAACTTGAATGTGTTCAG
>NW_025139090.1:0-1221 GCF_004010195.1 Chiloscyllium plagiosum
CCCGCTTTATTCCTCCTTTAAGACTTGTCCTACACTTCCGATATTCCTCGAAGGCCAATTCTGCTCTTTACTGCCGAGATCTTATGTACGTTTCCCTTTTCCTCTTGGCTGATCGTACAATTTCGCCAATTATTCACGGGTCACGAATCTTGCCCTTCCAATACTTTGCCTTCAACGGACCTTGACTCTCCTCCACTATCTTTAACCTATATTTGGAAGCTTCCCACATATCAAATATGGACTTCCCTTCAAATAGCTGTGACCAATCCACATTTTTGAGCTCCTGCCTAATATTAATATAATTGCCCATGCCCCAGTTTAGTACTATTCCCTTAGCTACACTCTCTTCTTTATTAACGAGTATTTAAAAACTTAAAGAATTGTTGTCACTTTTCCAAAAGAAATCCCGCACCGCAACTTCTACAACCTGTTCTGGCTTGTTCCCCAGTACTACGTCCAATGTGGACGCTTCCCTCGTCGGACCATTGACATACTGCTCCAGAAAATTCTCCTGGGCGCATCTTACAAATTCTAACCCACCTAGTCCTCTGACTCTAAGTGTATCCCAGTCAATGTTGGGAAAACTTAAATCTCCCATGGAGAATGAGTTTGTTTGTTGTGACTATTATGCATTTATATTTAAGGCATTAATGGGTAAACACAACCCTGGATTGGCAAATGAAACACTCTGGTTAGGGGAAGATTGATTTTGCACCATTGCTTCTGCATGAACTGTTCCAAATCCGAAATATCGGAGCTTCTCGTTGAAGCATTCCTGATAACTTTACAACATTTTCAGCCGTGCTTCGAGGATCCAAGACTCAAGACAAATTAAAGCTAACATGACTGTGGTGATTTTGCCTCATAGTGAATTGACGATCACAAAATACAGAAGAGCAATACTTCAAAACATTGTTTTGAATGATAATTGAAATTACAGTGTCCCGCATTTTATGACCACCCATAGAGACATTTGCTTCCCATTTTCTTCAAGAAGATAATTTACATTAGAATGGTACACATTTGTCCTCACACAACTTCGTCGATATAGATTGGTGTGCGAATTGTTAGAATAGAAGTAAAGTTGCAGAATGAGGAGGAAATGTGCTAATAATACTGAACTACCCTTGGGTCCTTTTTATCTAGGATTCTCATCCAATTAGAAGTATTACAGGTATGCCACTTCACTTTACAGCTTCTTCCGAAATGAGCAGCATTTTT
>NW_025139091.1:0-1221 GCF_004010195.1 Chiloscyllium plagiosum
AGATTCAGAATCTTGAATATTTCAGTCAGATGACCTCTTATTTTACTGAACTCCAGACGCCCAATTTATAGAGCCTCTCCTCAAAAAAGAACTGAATCGTTCCATTGTCCAATCTCTTGAACCTTCACTTCACTGCCTCCAATTATAATACATCCTTCATTAAATATGAACAGCAAAACAGTACTTCGCTTTCCGATTGTGATGTTATGCAACCCCTGCACAGCTGCAGAATTTCCTTATAAAAATGAAGATTGACATTTATTTTTCTCATTGCTTGGTGTACCTTCGTGATTGCATTTTAATGCTTCGCATGCATGACATTTTGAAGATTGTCATCTTTGAAAAAAAACTTCAGCATCTCTATTTTTGTCATCTGTGAATAATATCACATTTCATTTGTCACACTGTTGCTCACTTCTTTAAAAAAAATCACGCAGCTACCTGAGTAAGGAACAGTGCACCAAAGGCATGCACTTTCAAATAAACCTGTAGGACCATAACCTGGTGTTGTGCGATTTTTAACTTTATCCACCGCAGTCCAATGTCACCACCTCCACATCATGACTCACTTAATTAAATTGTATCATAGACAAAATTAAAACAATTATTCTTTTATTTTACATAAGTAATGAACATAGATTCCCAATAGCAAAGGCCCCAAAGTTCCTCCTTGCAGCACTCCATTAATCACAGGCTGCCAACTCAGAAATGCCCATGTAACTCTAATTTCAGCTTCTGTCTGGTAACTAATTCTTGACCCTTTCTAACACACGGAGCCGTAAACTTTGTGTATAACCCTTTCCTGTGACAAGCTATCAAAATATTTTTGAAGTCTTTTAACGTACTATTTGCTAGTATCACAGGGTCTGAACAGATTTCCGAGACATAATCGAAAAGGGTAAGAGAAGTGTGCAGGCAAAAAGGGGTTACTTAGAAACAAACTCTCAGAAAAAAATCAGTTAGTGTTAATGTGTAATGGAACACTATCAGAAACCAGCTTAAATAATGGAGAGTAGGGTTTATTAAATGAGAGAAAGGATAAAAAAATGAAGCACCAAGGGAATTTTACTGGTAAATACAGAAAAATCATAATTGCACATCATGGAACGACACAATTCAAGTCGCTAACGGTTGTTTGGTATCAACTACAAATTTGGAGATTTTGAAGAAATTCGTGAAAGTATCAATGACTCAGGCACTTCATAAGCAAATACTCAGCAG
>NW_025139092.1:0-1221 GCF_004010195.1 Chiloscyllium plagiosum
GTGAAAATAGGTAAGTGTGTCCCTTCCATGATAGCATTCAACACTGAAATCCAAAAGGATGTGTCCTCATCCCCCTACTATACTCCCTGTACACCCACGAATGTATTGCCAAATTTTGAATGAACGCCATCTAATTGTTCACTGATGACACCATCATAGTAGGACAGATGTATAATGATGGCAAGTCAAAATACAGAATGGAAATAGAGGACTTTGTGATGTGCTGCACTGAGACCAACCTCTCTTTCAACATCGGCGGAACTAACCAACTGATCAATGACTGCAGAAAGAAAGGTGGAGAACATGACCCCATCTACATCAATGGAACTGAAGTTGCAATGGTGGAAAGCATTAAGTTCCTCGGAGGGACGATAACCGACGTCCTGTCCTGGACTTCCCAGTTAGATGTGACAGTCGAGATGGCAAAACAATGCATCTTCGTTCTCTGGCAGCTCAGGACATTTGGCATACCCACAAGGAACCTGACGAATTTCTACAAATGCACCACTGAGTGCAAACCATCCGTGTGTATAATGGCCTGGTGTGGCAACAGCCCAGCCCAGGACAGTAAGACAAATGACAGAAGGTTCTGTGCACAGCCCATGCCATGAAGGAAGCCAACCTCCCATTCATTGACTCCATTTGTACGGCTTGCTGCCGCGGAAAGACTGGCAACCAAAGATCCATCACACATTGGATCACCTACAATCTCTTCTATCAGGCAGATAATACAGAAGCTTAAGCACACAATTCAGCGGCTCAACAAAAGCATCTTTCCAACCATTATTAAACTGAGTAATGGAATCTCTGACTTCAAATAATGCTGATCTTAATCACGTGGATCTTGCCTATAGCATGCCATTTGTGGTGTAGCCTGGATGCCTCAGTCTGGTTTTAGTTTACCCTCAGATCTGTATGTCCTTGCTTATTGTAGGAGCGAGATTCCCCAGCTAGGGACAAAGAGTCTGGAGGCAGACAGGACACAGGCAGACTTTAATTCAAGCAAAAACTGTTTATTGCAGGGAGAGTACCAATGGATCTTCCGCAAATGTGGCTTTTACATGAGAAGGCAATGGCTTCCTTAATCCTCAGCTCACATCAGAAGAGAGTCGCTGCTCCCAGTTACCTGGAGCTGTGGGATGGTGGCTACCTCCTAGTTTTCATCTGGTGGTGGGTGGCCTTTACTACTCACCTCAGAGAGCTTGTCGTTTCCTCTTTGGG
>NW_025139093.1:0-1221 GCF_004010195.1 Chiloscyllium plagiosum
TATCTCTGTGTGTGTTTAGTGCAATGGTGATCACCTGTAATGTGACATGCAGCCAATGTCCCGGTTGAGTCCCTCCCTATGGGTACAGAACTTAGCAAACAGCCTCTCCTCAGCCACTTTCCTTTGCTGCCTGTCCCGAAGTCCAACTTGGAGGATGGTCATCCGAAGGTCCGAGGTTGAATGACCTGGACCACTGAAGTGTTCCCCAACTGGGATGGAATCCTCCTGTCTGTTTATTGTTGTGCAGTGCCCATTCATCCGTTGTCTTAGCCTTTGCTCGGTTTCCCGAATGTTCCATGCTTACGGGCATCTTTGCCTGCAACGTATAAGATAGACAACGTTGGCTGAGTCACATGAGTACCTGCCATGTACAAGGTGGGAGGTGTTCCCATGCGTAATAGTGGTATCCGTGTCGACACTCTGACACGTCTTGCAGCGTCCACCGTGACAAGGTTGTATGGAGTAGCCGGGCAGTTTGCTACGAACAATGATCTGTTTGAAGTTTGGTGGTTGTTTTGAAACAAGTAGTGGAGATGTGGGGAAGGTCTTGGTGAGGTGTTCATCCTCATTCCCAGGGGCTGAAAAATTACGGCATGTTCTTCGTGACCTGCAACACATTATCAATGAGAATGAGCACCTCACCAAGACCTTCCCCACACCCCCACTACTTGTGCTTAAACCGTGTGACGATCGAGCCCTCCAGTATCACCTGATGAAGGAGCGTCGCTCCGAAAGCTAGTGTGCTTCCAATTAAACCTGTTGGACGATAACCTGGTGTTTTGTGATTTTTAACGTGGTATTTTTATGTCGAGTTTGCAAAATCAGTTAGTTTGCATGTTGTTCTGATTTGTTGAGTGAATAAGCAGTAGGCGTCTCTGTGCATCTGAAGTTGAAGTTATTTCTGCAAAAACATTGAATTGTTTCAAAAATTGCGTTTGAAGTTTGGCTGTCGGCTAAATGGCTTTGTGCATGAGTGAACCTGTGTTTCTTCTTGATGATTGCAACCCAGCATGGTGTTAATGGAGCCTGAAAGATTTGTTGAAGAGTTCTGGAATAAGCGATGGAGGAAGTAACACTTAACTGAGAAAGATTTGCTTTCACTGATATCATTTTTGTCATTTATTTTTGTTCAGTCAGACTCTGGAAATGATTGGATGTGTAGATCTATGCTCATGCGAAGGAAATGATAGTTTCAGTAAATTACATTGCCTTCGAATGAAA
>NW_025139094.1:0-1221 GCF_004010195.1 Chiloscyllium plagiosum
TTGGATGTAGCACTAATAGTACTTGACATGGTACTAGAAGACTTGGTCAAGGAGTTGGAAAGGAGAAAGGATGTAGTTTAGTCAGAGTAAAAATGGCTAGTCACTGACCAAATGACTAATGACTCCAGTGTAAATCTCATGCATGTGTTCTCTGCAAGACAATGAAAGCTAGTTTGAGTTTCCACGCATCAGTCACACTGGTGGCATGGTCTCATGCTGCAAAGAAAGTGAAGACAATAGGCATCAGACCCTGGCTCATGGTTGGGTTCAGAAGTGTCTGGATGGATGGAAAGAATGTGCACCAAGCACCATGTAAAGCCCCATGCAAGTTAGTGCTGGATTCCATCATAAAGTTTATTGTGGACAATAAAAGCTTAAGCTATACGGATAGCATATTGTCATGGATCAGAAGCTTAGCTCACTAATAGGAAACAGAGTAGATATAACTTGTTTGTTTTCTAACCAGTAAGGTACATCAAGTTGTGTGCCATAAGGATCAGTACAAGGGCCTTAACTTTTAGAATTTATGTGCATTTAAGATGAAGGGACTAATAACACAGTTGTTGAACCTGCTGATGACAGAAAGATAGGTCGGAAAGTACATTGCAAAATGAACCTAATAAGGTTACAAAGAAATATAGATAGCTTAACTGAGTGGGTAAAACTTTCACAAAGGGACGATAATTGGGAAAGTAAGCAATTGGTTATTTAGAAAGGAAGAATGAAAAAGAACATTATCAAAATGGGGGCAGCACAGCGATTCAGTGGTTAGCACTGCTGTCTCACAGCACCAAGGAGCTAGGTTCGATTCCAGCCTCGCGCAACTATCTTTGTGGAGTTTGCACATTCTCCCTGTGTTTGCTTGAGTTTCCTCCAGATGTTCTGGTTTCCTCCCACAATTCAAAGATGTGCAGGTTATGTGAATTGGCCATGCTAAAGTGTTCAGGGAAAAGTAGGTTAGATGCATTAGTCAGGGGTAAATATAGGATAATAGGGTGGGGAATAGGTCTGAGTAGGTTACTGTTTGGAGGGTCAGTGTGGCCTTGTTGGGCCAAAGGGCCTGTTTTCACACTGTAGGGATTCTATGATTTCTACTATAAATGCAGAGAGATCTGGGTGTCCTAGTGCATGATTCACAGATGTTTAGTATTCAAGGAACAGCAATTAGGCAAATGACTGCAAATAATAGCAATTAGGAAAAGTCATAAAATGTCACTATTT
>NW_025139095.1:0-1221 GCF_004010195.1 Chiloscyllium plagiosum
GAATAGGGATAATCCCTATGGTTTTGTGCGATGCAATTTGTGTCTCACAAACATGGTTGGTTGTTTTGAGGACGTAACCAATAATATTGATGAGGACTGAGTTCAGTCCTCATTGTTCAGTTGGATTTAATACATCCTTTTAAAATGTTCCACATGGTCGATTAATTTTTAAAGTTAGATCACATCGAATTCAAGGTGAACTTTCAGATAAGATATAAAATTAATTAAATGGTAGTTGGATGGAAACGGTAGTGGAGGGTTGTTCTCAGACTGGAAGACTTTGACCAGCTGCGTTCCACAAGGATAAATGCTGAGCCCACTTCCGTTTTACATTCATACAAATGATTTAGATTAAAATACAGAAAGCATGGTCAGTGAGTTTTAATATGACATCAGGGTTGGTAGTAGACTGGACAGTACAAAAGGTCATGTCAGATTTTTTTAAAAAGGGTTTATCGTCAGATCAGTTTCTCTCTGTCTTCGAAATTTAAAAGCGTGGGTGAAAAGTATCATTCGTCCACCGTGCAGCGCAAGTCATCAGGGGTCCATATATTCCAGTCCCAGTTTGTAGCATTTTACGTGTTTTGATGTTTCCAGGGTAAATATCAATGATATTCTTTCTGTGATATTACATGACACAACAATGGGACTGAAAATTGACATGGTCAGACTGCGTTGTAACCCCTTTGAGGAACTTATTCTCATGTTCACTCACACAGGCAGACACACCAGCACATTCCAGACAGAGACTGAAACCTCAGCGTTATGTTTTTCAAGTCTGCAAGTTTCTCTGGAAAAGAAAACTTCACGTACAACACAAGCCAATTCCACAGAAAATGTGAACCGTTGCTGGGAGCTTGGGTATGAAATGGAAAGTGAGTTGAAATAGTCCAATGCACTGCTCGTGTGTAACTTTAAATTTCCAAATTCCACCCAAACACTCCCTGCGACTCCTGGGATCTGACAGGATACCGTTTAGCAGACATTTACCAGTAAAAACAACCGACACACGCAAATTCGAAGCACTTTCAAGTCTCGTCTCTTCCTGTTTTTGTCCCTGCCACACTTCCAACTTCCTCATAACATCCAACTCCGTGCTCAATGAGCTGCTTGATACAAACAGAGACAGATAATGCAGGCAATCATTATCTCGAAAGCATAACTAAGTTTGGGACTAAGATATGATACAGAGCTGGCCTGAGGAGTGGCAGATGGAGTTCA
>NW_025139096.1:0-1221 GCF_004010195.1 Chiloscyllium plagiosum
AGGAAGCATATGTTAGATATAGAAGGATCGATCAAGTGAATCTGTAGAAGAGTATAAAGGCAGTAGGAGTATGCTTAAGAGGGAAATCAGGAAGGCAAAAAGGGGGCATGAGATAGCTTAGGCAAATAGAATTAAGGAGAATTCAAAGGGTTTTTACAAACACATTAAGGACAAAAGGATAACTAGGGAGAGATAGGGCCCCTCAAAGATCAGCAAGTGGCCTTTGTGTGGAGCCGCAGGAGATGGGGGAGATACTAAATGAGTTTTTTTTGCATCAGTGTTTACTGTGAAAAAGGACATGGAAGAGATAGAATGTAGGGAAATAGATGGTGATGTCTTGAAAAATGTCCAGGAAGTGCTGGATGTCTTGAAACGGATTAAAATGAATAAATCCCTAGGACCTAATCAGATGTACCCTAGAACTCTGTGGGAAGGCAGGGAAGTGATTGCTGGGCCTCTTGCTGAGGTATTTGTATCATCAATGGTCACAGGTGAGGTGCTGGAAGACCAGAGGTTGGCTAACCTGGTGTCACTATTTAAGAAAGGTAGTAAGGAGAAGCCAGGGAACTATAGACCAGTGAGCCTGACAGTTACTGGAAGGAATCTGAGGGACAGGATGGACATGTATTTTCAAAGGCAAGGACTGATTAGGTATAGTCAACATGGCTTTGTGTGTGGGAAATCATGTCTCACAAACTTGATTGAATTATTTTGAAGAAGTAACAAAGAGGATTAATGAGGGCAGAGCGGTAGACGTCATTTGTATGGACTTCTGTAAGGCATTTGACACGATTCCCCATGGGAGACTGATTAGCAAGGTTAGATCTCATGGAATACAGGGAGAACTAGCCATTTGGATACAGAACTGGCTCAAAGGTAGAAGACAGAGGGTGGTGGTAGAGGGTTGTTTTTCAAACCGGAGACCTGTGACCAGTGGAGTGCCACAAGGATCTGTGTTGGGTCCACTACTTTTCATCATTCATATAAATGATTTGGATGTGAGCTTTAAGAGGTACAGTCAGTAAGTTTGCAGCTGACACCAAAGTTGGAGGTGTAGTGGACAGCGAATAAGGTTACCTCAGATTACAACAGGATCTTGATCAGATGGGGCCAATGGGCTGAGAAGTGGGAGATGAAGTTTAATTTAGACAAATGAGAGGTGCTGCATTTTGGGAAAGCAAATCTTAGCAGGGCTTATAGACTTAATGGTAAGGTCCTAGG
>NW_025139097.1:0-1221 GCF_004010195.1 Chiloscyllium plagiosum
GTGAAAAGAAATATTTCCCTTGGACCGAATGGGATTTGATCACGTATTCTCTGGAGGGTAAGGGAGGGGATTGCAGGACATTTGGCTTTGATATTTCTGTCGTCATTGACGACAGGAATAGTGGCAGAAGACTGGAGGAGACCGAATGTTGTCCCCAGTTTCAAGAACGGAAGTAGAGATAACCCTGGACATTACCTGTCTTCAATTGCGAGAAAAGTATTGGAAAGGATTACGATAGATATGATTTGAAACCATCTGGCAAGGAACAATTTGATTTGGGCTTGTCAACGCGATTTTGTAAAGGGTACGTCGTGCCTCAAAAACCTTATTGAGTTGTTTCAGAAGGTAACCAAACAGGTGGATTCGGGTAAAGTTATAATGCAGTGTATATAATTTCAGTAAGGCAATTGATAAGGTTCTCCGTGACAAGCTATTGCACAACCTATGGAGGCATAGGATTGAGTGTGGTTTACCAGTTTGGATCAGAGATTGGCTCGCTGAAAGAAGACAGAAGGGGATTTCTTTGATGGGATATGAACATTTACTAGCGGTATACCGCAAAGATCTGTTTTGGGACCGGTGCTGTTTGTCATTTGTATTGAAGGAACTGGGTGAGAGCGGAGAAAGATGGGCTAATGAATTTGCGGGTGACACTAAAGTCAGTGGAGTTGTGGTCAGGCCAATAGGATGTGGCAGGCTCCAGACCGACAATGACAAGCTGCAGAACTAGGCTGACAGATGGTAAACGGAGGTTAAGGCGGAGAAGTGTGCATGGTAAGATTCTTGGGAGTGTGGATGAGCAAGGAGATTTCAGTGTGTATGTACACATACCCCTGATCGATGCCACACAGGTTGATAGGGATATCAAGATATTGTATATTGTGTTCGCTTTTATAGGTGAGGGTTTGAGTTTCGATGCAATCAGATCATGTTGCTGTACGAGTCACTGGTGCAGCTTCACTTGGAGCACTGCATGCAGTTTTGGTTGCGGCATGAGAGAAATTATTGTGTGAGATTTGGAAAGGGCGCATGGGGCATTTACCAGGAAGTTGCCTGAAATGGAAGGAAGATCTGAAGAGGAAAGGCTGTGGTCCTTGAGGCTGCTTTCGTTAGAGAGAATGCAGAGAGGTCATGTAATTTTGGCATACAAGATGGTCAGAGGATGGATAGGTTGGATAGTGATAGCCACTTTCCTCGAATGATGATGGCTAGCACGGGGGG
>NW_025139098.1:0-1221 GCF_004010195.1 Chiloscyllium plagiosum
TGCTGTGCTGTTCCAGCAATAAAGTTTCAGCCATGGCCAATCTACCCTAACCTACACACTATTGGACACGGGGAGAATGTGCAAGCTCCACACAGACAGTTGCCCGAGGGTGGAACCGAAACTGGATCCTGGTGCCGTGAGGCTGCAGTGCAAACCACTGAGCAACCGTACCACTCATGTTTCCATATCATTGATTCAGGTTAAGGAGCTGCCACAGCGAGGATATGATGTCAAACTCAGACTTTATACTGTGGAGTGTTGGGGACAACAAATGGGCATCTTTAAATTTGGGAAGGAATTTGAAGAAGTGGGCATGCAGAAACCATTCCTGTTTTTCGGATAACTCCAGAGGAAACACTTACAATTGTTGCATGGGAATGAGCATGGAACTTTGGAGGATTTGTTCCCACGTCGTGTTGCAGGGACGGAATTCCCCACAGAATGGAACGTTTGAAGCAGTCACCATCCATCATTTTGACAGAAAGTTTGATCCATTCGTGTGATAAAAGGGAAAAAGAGCGTGGCTTGTTGGGGAGGCGATGGGATATTGGTACTAACCACAGCTCAGGAGATGTTCTGAGGCGCAGGTTCGAATCCCATTGCGACAGATGCTGGAATTTGAATCCTAAGAAATCAGGAATTAGCTGTCTTTAAAGTTTAGAGTTTTAGGTATCGTTGGTAAAAGGGACTATGGTGATAGTGTGAGTAAATGGTAACTGTTCAATCAGCCATGGCTACATTAAATGGCGGGCTAAATGGTCTGCTGTCCCTGTGTTCCCTGGGGATGAGAGGTGGTAATCAAAACAGGAGCAGGTTTGTGAGGTGGACTGATAATAACGTAGGAGAATGTGAGGACTGCAGATGCCGCAGAGTTGAAGAGTGTGGTGCTGGAAAAGTACAGCCAGTCAGGCAGCATCCGAGGGGCAGGAGAGTCGACGTTTCAGGCATAAATTCTTCATGAGGAAGGGCTTTTCACTTGTTTTTGAGCTGGACCTTCAACTGGCCTGACTGGAGCTGACTGTTTTCCAGCATTAAGGAAGATATTCACCCCAGCTGCCTGCACAGTTACAATGCTCCCCTCACAAGGTAGCAACAAGAGTAGACCATTCAGCCTGTAGATGTTGCCCCACTGCTCATTTAGATCATGGTTTTTCATCATTTATATCAATGATGTGGATGTGAATACAAGAGATATGGTTAGTAAGTTTGCGGATGATGCCA
>NW_025139099.1:0-1221 GCF_004010195.1 Chiloscyllium plagiosum
ACCTGTACGCCCTGTGTAATGTGACCTGTACACCGTGTGCAATAAAAGAGAAAGTGAGGACTACAGATGCTGAAAATCAGAGGTGGAAATGTGTTGCTGGAAAAGCGCAGCAGGTGAGGCAGCAACAAAGGAACAGGAGAATCGACGTTTCGGACATGAAGAAGGGCTCATGCCCGAAACATCGATTCTCCTGCTCCTTGGATGCTGCCTGACCTGCTGCGCTTTTCCAGCAACACATTTTCACCTTATGCAATATAACCTGTACACCCCGCACAATGTAACTATTTCCCTCTGTGCAATGTAACCTGTACGCCCTGTGTAATGTGACCTGTACGCCCTGTCCAATGTAACCTTTGCACCCTGTCAATGTAACCTCGACACCCTGTACAATATAACTTGTACTCCCTGTGTAATGTAACCTGCATACCCTTTACAATATAACCTGTACACTTCGTGCTATGTAACCAGTACACCCTGTACAAAGTAACCTGTTTACCCTGTACAATGTAACCTGTACACCCTGTTCAATGTAACCCATACACTCTGTACAATGTAACCTGTATGCCCTTTACAATGTAACCTGTACAGCCTGTACAATGTAACCTGTACGCCCTGTGCAATGTAACCTCTGCACCCTGTCAATGTTACCTCGACACCCTGTACAATATAACTTGTACACCCTGTGTAATGTAACCCGCACACCCTTTACAATGTAACCTGTACACTTCATGCAATGTCACCAGTACACTGTGTACAAAGTAACCTGTACACCATGTACAAAGTAACCTGTACACCCTGTACAATGTAGCCGCACACCCTGTACAATGTAACCATTTCCCTCTGTACAATGTAACCTGTACACCCTGTAAAATTAACCAGTACCCCTGTACAATGTAACCAGTACACCCTGTGAGCTGTACCAGCGCACTCTGTGAAGTGTAACCTGTACACCCTGTTCAATGTAACCAGTACCCCTGTACAATGTAACCTGTACACCCCGTACAATGTAACCTGTACACCCTGTAGAATATAACCTGTACGCCCCTTACAATTTACCCTGTACACCCTGTACAATGTAACCTATACACCCTGTACAATGAAACTTGTACACCCTGTACAATGTAACTCATACACACTGTACAATGTCACCTATATGCCCTGTACAATGTAACCTGTACACCCCGTACAATATAACCTGTACACCATGTACAATGTAACCTG
>NW_025139100.1:0-1221 GCF_004010195.1 Chiloscyllium plagiosum
TGCTTCTATCCATAATCTACAATAGCCCACTAGTCCCAAGAACTTCCGTAATTCTCATTTGGTGGTCGGAATTCCCTTTAATTATCTCGGGAGTAATGCGCATACTGCCCTCACTAATAAGGTGTCCTACGTAATTCACCTCTTTCTCTACATATTGCAATTTATTCCTAAATACTCCTAAACCCTGTTGCCCTAAAAAATTTAATAATCTGTTGGTGGCCAAACTCATGTCATCTTTCTTTTGTCCTGACACAAGTAAATCATCTAAAACGGAGGGATGACCATGCCGCTCCCATGTCCACCAGAAATACTTCCTCCCCCACTTCAGGTCCCACCTTTAAATTTATCAAGTGTTCCCGTTGGATCTCAGGAGGAAGGAACCCCTGACTCCCCTAATCTTCATCTAAGGTCATTAAGGAAACGGCTTCCCTTTATCGTGCTAATTCCAGGCATTCCCGTTTAAAATGCACCATTTTTCCACAGTGGTAACACCCTGCCTGTATCTCCTTGCCCGGGTATCTGACCTTTGTCTTTCGTATCCTCGCCTACCTTTCCTGTTATCACTTGATCTCATTCTCATTTTTGTTATTGCTTCTACTGCCACCACCATCATTTTGGCTTTCTGTTTCTGCTTCTCGTCTCCCCTTTTCACATACACTTTCTGTGCCTCACATAACAGTTATTCAATCTGTCTTTCACTCCATCCATCTAATTTCTGAAATTTATTTTGTATGTCCGGCTGTGATTTAGTTACAAACTGGACCTTTCAGAGTCCCTGTGTTACCGGTTTATCGGGATCCATTCACGAATACTGCCTGGTGGCTTCGTTGAGCCTATGAAGAAATGCAGAAGGGGTTTCATCCTTCTCTTGTTGTACCTCAAAGGCCTTAACAAAGTTTTGTGATCTAGGTGCCGCCTCTTTAATTCCTAATATTACCATTTATCTTAAATCCCGCATTGACTCCCTATCTTCTCTGTCATTATTTTCCCAATGAGGGTCAACAGTTGGGAATTTCTGTTCTGCTGGGGCCTCTTCTTCTCCAACTGGGTGCTTCTATTCCCATTCCGATAAAGCCGCTCTCCTCATCATACCTCGTTCTTCCCCTGAAAATAACGTTCTTAAAATTGTCATGAGTTCTCCCCTTGTGATCTAGGTGCCGCCTCTTTAATTCCTAATATTACCATTTATCTTAAATCCCGCATTGACTCCCTATCTTCTCT
>NW_025139101.1:0-1221 GCF_004010195.1 Chiloscyllium plagiosum
GTTTGAGACACTGTTACCGCCACCTTTGTGTGGTACTGTATCTGTCTCTCTGTTCCTGTCTCTGTTTCTCTTTCCCTGACCCCCACACCCTACCTCTCTCTTTAGTGTGTGTTAGTGGATCGTTCTGGAGGGTTATAAACAGTGGTGTCCCACAGGATCGGTGCTGGGCCAACTGTATTTTCTCAGTTACATAAATTACTTGGATGTGAACATAGGAGGCACAGTACCTAAGTGGCAGATTTCACTAAAATTGGAGGTGCAGTGGATAGCAAAGAAGCTTCCCTAGAGTTAGGGGGGATATGTTTGAAATGCAAGCAAATGGGACTGTATTAATTGAGGATACTTGGTCTTAATGGTGAGTTGGACCGAAGGGTCTGTTTCCGTCCTGAACACCCACATGACTCTGACTCTATTTGGAGCGTTGCAAGGCAACGAGGCCAATCCCATCCTTCCCAGCATCGGGGACAGGTAGAACCATCACTTCGGAGTGACACTTGGTATTTGTGTGCACACAGTTTGATGCAGCCACACACAAAGGGGGACATCAGGGTGAGGGCAGTGTTGGGTATGTTCATCTCCCCTTATCTACGGTTTTGTACTTGGACTCCCTTTTGACACAGGCTATCTTAGGCTGCCGGATGAAGTGGAAGTTGCCTCGGGTGACTGAAACAGTGCAATTTTGGGTGATGGGCCAGATCAGCGCCATGCCCAAGAACAGAGAGTGCATCACACCTGGTATCCAGGTTTTTACCCATAAATGGGGAGGGAGTGGTGCTCCTAAAAGACCAGTGTCTGCTTCACTTTGGCCGTGCACTCCTCGCTATATTTTATGCACACATCAACCCCTCCGAGCTATATTCCCAGCACCTTTAGGTAATCTGTCCTGCTTGTTTAGGGAATGAAGGATCAGTCAGCTGAGTTCCCACAGAACATGGCCTCACTCTTGCCTCAAATTCCCTTGGTTCCCAAAGCCAGTTGGAACTGATCCCAAATGGTCATGAGTCTGAGCACTGACAGCGGGTCCCAGCAGAAAATGGTGACAAAATCCTTGTACGGGGAGGCGTTGACCTGCAGGCCTCTACTGCCTGGGATAGTTACCCTTCTCAGGATCACATCCATCCTGATGGACTCAGCAAAGGTCTCTATACAACACACAAACACGCCGGTGAAAGGGGGCAGCCCTGCCTCACTCTGGATCTGACGGGGAAGCTTCCAGATCCC
>NW_025139102.1:0-1221 GCF_004010195.1 Chiloscyllium plagiosum
TAGGCCAAGATGTAATACTGTGTGGTGTTCTGGAAACCACATTACAGGAAGGATGTGATTGACCTGGAGAGGTTGCAAATCAGATTCACCAGGATGTTCCCTGAGAAGGAGTATATCAGCTATGGAGAGAGGCTGGATAAGCTCGGGTGCATTACTTTGGAGCAGAGAAGGCTGAGGGGTCCGTGAATCAGAAGGATACGATTACGAGGGACATGGACAGGGTGGATAGACAGCAGCTGCTCCTTTTATTTAAATGGCCACACATTTAAAGTGAATGGTTTGAGTTTTAGTGAGGATTTGAGGACTGGGTTTCACCCAGAGGGTGTTGGGGTCCGGAATGCATTTCTTAAGAGGGGAGTTGTCATGGTAACCTCAGAACCTTTAGAAAATACATGGTTGTGCAGTTGAAATGCCATATTATTCACAGTTACAGGCCTTGTGTCGGAAAGTGGGCCCAATGTAGGTCGTGCTGTATTTCTGATGGAACAAAGAATGTGCTTCTGTTATTGTATGGATGTGGGAGGTCAATCCTGGAGTGGCTTAAGATAGGAATTGATGGGTTTCTGAAGAATACCTTATCAAACTATATAAGAGTGAACTTGTAATATCTTCTGAAAATATGTCAATGGCAAAATTAAGAGGAAAAGTTGCAGCTTTCTTACAGTCTGATACCAGATAATTTAGGACAGTGAAATAACAGAACTATGGAATAAATACTTCAGTTATGCCTTCACAGAAGAAGAAAAAAAAAAACAAACGAAACTTCCTAGAAATACTAGAGAACTTTGGTCTGGTGAGAAAAAGGGAATAGCAACTAATATAGCAACTAAACAATTTTATACAAAATTTTGGACTGAAATTAATGGGCATAGACAAAGTCAACAGAGATTTATGAAAGTGGAATCATATTTGGGAAAGATGCTTTTAGCAAAATTATGGGGAAGGTATCAATGCAATACGTTTGGTATCTCAGAAAGATTTTTGATAAAGCCCCTAGACGTTTTTGCAAATTCGAATCCTGTGGGACTGGGGATAATATATGGTCATGGTTTTAGAATGGGAGACTGGCAGGAAACAGTGAGTAAGAATAAAACCATGTTTTTTTTTTAATGGAAGGCTTAGAGAATATAACAAGGAACGAGATTTGACATCCAGCTATTCCCAATACACATCATATCTTTGATGGAAGAGCTCAAATGCAATATTCCCAAGTCTGCTGAC
>NW_025139103.1:0-1221 GCF_004010195.1 Chiloscyllium plagiosum
GCCCTGGACCTGAATGAATTTGGCTGTGTGGGAAGGAGAGTTGACTGTTCAGCCAGAGGCCAGTGGTGTTGTTTGGTGCGGGTGTCCCGGAGATGTTTTCCAAAGCGGTCTGTAATTAGGCATCCAATTTCCACAATGTCGAGGAGACAGCAGAGAGAGCAATTGTTACAGTAAATGACATGCGTGGAAATGCAGGTAATCTTCTGATGGACATGCAAGGGTCTTTTGGGCCTTTAACAGAGTTGAGGACGGATGTGTGGGTGGATGTTTTGCAAATCCCGTGTAGGAATGAGAAGGTGCTGGGAGAGGAGTGTGGTTTTGTGGTAGTGTGCACTTTGTAAGAGATTGGAAGAGTGAATGATCTTTATAGAAAATGGATAGGGTGGGGAGGGAAGCACATCTTAATTGTTGGGGTTCATTTGCAGCTGACGGAAATACCGGAGGATGACATGATGTCTGCAGAGGCTGCAAGATTTTAAAGTGTTGAAGAAGGAAGTTATGTCCTCGTCATATTTGGAGGGATGGGTTTTGGGAGTGGGGTTGAGGGAAGTGGATGAGATGAGCTGGAAGGCATCATCGACGACGTGACAGGAGAAAATGCGTCGCGACTGATTTAAATTTCTCCCTGGCATAGGTTTGAGTCTGAACAGACACGTCATTACCATGGTGACATCCTTCAACTCGTGATGTGTTTTTAACCACATATCCCCATCAACACCATGTCAGCCGACTTGCACCTCATTAACATAATTAACTCTTCCACTTCTCTGCCCTTCTGCAGCTCAAACGCTAAAAAATTCGTTTGGACGACATGGTCAGAATACACTTCGATCCGTTCTTTCAAATTCCCTCCCTGCTCTGGTGCTAGTGGAGCAATGGATCGAGAGAGAGAGGAGTTGAGCACGTGGCTACACTGATGGTGCAGGAGGGAGGGTTTTGGATTCTTGGATAATTGGGGCTCTTTCTGGGGTCGGTGGGACCTGTACAAGCAGGATGATATTCATCTGAACCAGAGGGGTACCAATATCTTTGGGTGGGAGCGGGAAATTCGCTAAGGCTATTGGGGTGGGTTTAAACTAATCCAGGAGGGGGATGTGAACCAAAATTGCAGTTCAAGTATAGAAATTTTTGAGAGTAGGGACGTCCAGAATCAAGCTTCAGGGGCGCAAGATGGCACCAGCAAGCAAAAATTTGGTTTGGAGTGTGTCTGCTTCAATGCCA
>NW_025139104.1:0-1221 GCF_004010195.1 Chiloscyllium plagiosum
CTGTCACTGTTTTTGAGTGAACGTGCCCCCATCGGGACCTTCAAACAAGTCTGTCTGTTTGGATACCGCGGTTGTGAAATCAATCCCCATGTAGCAGCTTTTACTGACATAGACCAGAGACAATTGGAGCATCAGGGTCTTGAAAATGACCTTGGGCAGTTTTGGGGGAAATAGATTTTATTGGAAAAGATCAGCTTTTGTGCCTTTCTGCGATGGTGTCGTGATAATTTCGTAGGACTAACAATCCAGAGACCCATTTAATAGTCTGGGTATAAGGACTTGAATCCCACCATGCCAAGATTGTAAAATTTGGATTCAATAAATATCTGCAATGAAGAAGTTAATGAATACTATAGATCCATTGATAATTGTTGGGGGTAAGAAATCCATCTGGTTCACTGATGTCATTTTGGGATAGCATCTGCTATTCTTACTTTGTCTGACCTGCATGTGACTTCAGACTTATAACAATATGGTTGAGTCTCAACAGCCCTCTGGGCAATTAGGAACGGGTAGCAAATGTTGCCTAGCTAAAATCACCCTCAGACTAAAACAGAATAATTAAAACAAATGCTCATTAGGCTCTAGCTAGAGCAGGGTGTGCAGTTTTGCAATTCCTATTAGAGCAGGGATGTGATCACACAGAGAAACTTGCAGGAGATATTTACCGGCATATTGCTTGGGCTAAAGAATTTCAGTAAGGAAGAAAGACATGACAGAGTGAAGTGTTCATCGCAGTGCAAAGGAGATATAGATAAAACATGATTGAGCTGAAAATGTGTTGCTGGAAAGGCGTAGCAGGTCAGGCAGCAACTAAGGAACAGGATAATCGATGTTTCGAGCATAAGCCCTTCTTCAGCTCTTTGTCCTCGAGTTGATTGAGTAAAGGTATGGACAGGGTAGATTAAAAAAGTTTCCCATTGATGGAGGGATCGATCAACGGGTGATAGAGAGTTAAGGGAAAAGGCAGGAAGGTTTGAGAAGATGTGCAGAAAAGCTTTATCAGCCAGCGGGTTGTTCGGAATTTGCAATACACTGTCTGTAATTTTCAGAGAGTCAGAAACCCTTTTAACCTAAAGAAATATTCAGATGTGAATTTGTGATGCCAAGACAAATAAGGCTGCGGAATAAACGCTGTGAAAGGAATTTAGTTCGTTAAACAGTTGTTTTGACAAATATGGCCACAATTGGCTGAAGGGACTCCTTTGACACTCTTGTTCT
>NW_025139105.1:0-1221 GCF_004010195.1 Chiloscyllium plagiosum
CACACTGCAACCAGCCTGACCCTCACCACCAACCACACACCGCCACCAGCCTGACCCTCACTACTGTCCACACACCACCCCAAGGCTGACCCTCACCACTGCCCAAAAACCACCCCCAGCCTGACCTTCACTACCACCCACACACTGTCTCCAGCCTGACCCTCACTGCCGCCCGCACATCAGCCCCAGCCTCAACCCCACCGCCGTCCACACACCACAACCAGCCTCACCCTCACCGCTGTCTACACACCGCCACCATCCTGACATTCTCCACCGTCCACACACCACCCCAAGGCTGACCCTCACCGTCGTCCACACTCCGCCACCAACCTGACCCTTTCCGCCATCCAGCACCATCCCAAGCCTGCTCCTCACCGACGGCCACACACCGCTCCCACTTGATCCTCACCGCCATCCACACGCCGCCCCCAGCCTCTCCCTCACTGCCATCCGCACACTGCCTCAAGCCTGACCCTCACTGCCATCCACAAACAGTCCCCAGCCTGACTCTCACTACCATCCCGCACTGCCCCAGCCTGACCTCACCGCTGTCCACGCACCGCCCCCATCCTGACTTTCACCACCATCTACACACCACCCCCAGCCTGACCTTCACCACCGTCCACCAAACGCCCCAGCCTGACCCCACTGCTGTCCACCAAACGCCCCCAGCTTGACCCTCACCACAGTCCAACACTGCCACAAGCCTGACCCTCACCACCGCCCACACACCGCCCCTAGTCTTATGCTCACTGCCGTCCAAACACCATCCCCAGCATGACACTCACAGAGACCACACAAAGCCCCGAGCCTGACCCTCACCACCGCCCATACATTGCCCCCAGCCTGACCCTCACCGCCACCCATACACCATCTCCAACCTGACCCTCAATGCCGTCCAACAATGACCCCAGCCTGACGCTCACCACCGGCCACACACTCCCCAGCCTGACCCTCCTCGAGGTCGATCACACCACCCTCAGCCTGACCCTCACCGCCGTCAAACAACTGCCCAGCCTGAACCCCCCACTGTCCAACACTGCCATAAGGTTGACCCTCACTGCCGTCCAATACTGCCCTAGCCTGACCGTCACTGCAGTGCACACACCGCCCCCAGCCTGAACACCACCGCCGTCCACACACTGCAGCCAGGCTGACCCTCACTACCGTCCACACTCCGCCACCAAACTGACCCTCACTGCCGTCCACACACCGCACCCA
>NW_025139106.1:0-1221 GCF_004010195.1 Chiloscyllium plagiosum
AAGTCATGTGAAGTTATATGATTTCTCTTTGAACAAAAAAAAACAAATAAGAATTGACGATCTGGGTGTCCCAGTGCACTTAAGAAGGTATTTGCTAAATCCACAACACAGAATCATTTACTGTCCGGTGGAATTTGATCTAATATAGAACAGGGCTTAGGAACATTTGAGGCGCGTGGAATAACAGAGTTATTGCCTGAAAAGGGGGATTCAAATACTGGAGTAATTCCTGCTATAGCCTCAGGTTTTAACGGGTATTCTGCTCTGGCAGTGGTGCCGTAAATCTCCCTCGTAGCACAACTCCTGATGCACCCATTGAGTTCAGGAACCTTCCACTCAACTTTATAGGCATTGACTCTCTGAACTGGCTTGATTTAATGACTGAATATGCTGCCCCTGTGTCTACTAAAAAAAGTAACTTGTGTACCTTCCAAAAATAACATATAGGTAGGCATCGACTTATCGGCATCGTTGTTATAATGAACGTATTGTCCACACTTCACAATCGCAGTGCTCAATATCGAAGTAGGACACGTCTCGGGGCCAATAAGGTTAGTAGACGAGATTAGCATAAGCGAGTCTTCGTTGCTAAGCATAAAGGAAAGAGGCTTACCTGTACCTTGTGGGCTGCCGACCTCCAACTCAGTCTTCCCTTGCCAGACACGCTGCTGCCTAGCCTCCAGGGCCGAGTGAGTCTGTCTGTGTGGGCACTGTCACGACCAGTGGTCCATTGGTCCACAAATTAAACACCCACCAGATCGACCTCTGCCAGCATTTCTTCTGCAACCCCTTCCTCTTCCACTTCCACAACCTTCCCCTCTGCCTCTCTCTTTTCCTGCAGCACATCCCTCCAACGGCTGGATGACCATTTGCATCAAAGTAAGCTGAGCTTTATGCACTTGTTGTCCATCTTTAGTTTCCACCTATCCTTCTCCTGGATAAACAATTTTTCAGCATGTATCGCATGTCGTTCTATCAAATTCAGCTTTCCCGTGTCCCAGGTAATATATGTGCCTTTTCCCTTTTTTCACTATTTCGTCCTTCATTCCATTGATTAAGCTGTTCCTCAGGTGTTCCTCATCCGCCGTGATTTCTGCCATTACGTCGTCGGGTGATCTTAGTCCATTATGGATGTTATGGACTTCAGTGAGGCGCGTAAGGTACTGGGACACTGTCTCATCTTCTCCATGTTTACACATTGCAGTTTTGGTCATGTCTATT
>NW_025139107.1:0-1221 GCF_004010195.1 Chiloscyllium plagiosum
TCTCTCCTCGCTGCTCCCAACAAATGGAAGCCTAACTCTCGAAGAATGTTCCATTTATGTGAGAAATTTGCCTTCCCTGCAGCTCCCTTCAACCAGGAAATCGTGAGGAATCAAGAGCTGAGTGGCCTGTTTTTTGAAGGCGGATTGGTTGAGTTTGTCTGGAGCGAAGAAGAGCAAAAATGAGATTCATTTGAGTTCAGTTAGATGCGAAAGGCGATTGATACAGTTTAAGTTGAACGCATGATACCTCATCTGGGTCAATCTAGAAATAGAAGTCTAATTTCGGAGGAGGGACACTACATTAAAAAAAAACACAGATGATGAGAAATCATATCTTTGAAAGGGCTCTGAACCGAAGGAGGTCATGACACAGTGTACGGTGGTCTCCGGAGAACGGACAGGAAGGTGAAATTTAGGGGAGATAAAGTCAGCCATGACTGCATCAAATTTGGGAAAACCCGACATACTAAATTTTCTTTTACAGCGTCCCAGCTCTTACCGTTTAATTTTCTGAAATTCCAATGCACTTAAGTGTGGACAAGTCGAGGACCATTTGGCAAGCAGTCAATATCACAAAGGAGCATGGAATGGAAAGACACTGAAAGAGCACGAGCTGGAACCGAAGCAGCATTTAAGACTTAAACATGAATAGTAGAGCATAGAACATCGAACATTACAGCGAATTACATGGATTTCGCCCTCGATGCTGCATCGACGTCTGAATCCAATTTGAAGCCCATCTGACTCACACTATTCCATTTCCGTCTATATGTTTATTCAATGACTGCTCTTAAATTTGGCGAGTGTACTACTGTTACAGGAAGGTTAATTCATACCTCTAGTACTCTCTGAGTAAATAAAATACCCCCAGCCTCTGTCCGGTATCTGTCACCCCGCAATTTAAAGTCATGTCCTCTCCCGTGAGCCATCATCATCTGAGAAAAAGGCTCCCATTGTCCATCCTATGTAATTATCCAGTCATCCCATATGTCTCTATTAAGTTACCTCTGAACCTTCTTCTTTCTAATGACAACAGCTTCTGGTCCTTCAGTCTTTCATGATAAGGCATTCCTTCCTTCGAAGGCAAGATCCTGGTAAATCTCTGCACAATTTGCAGTGCTTCCACACCATTCCTATAATGTGGCGAGCATAACTGTGTGAAGTCCTCCATGTGTGACCAGACTAGAGTTTGTACAACTGCAACATGGACTCATGGCTACG
>NW_025139108.1:0-1221 GCF_004010195.1 Chiloscyllium plagiosum
CCCCCATCCCAGGGACAGGGATAGCACAGGTTTAGATACAGAGTAAAGCTCCCTCTACACTGACCCCCCCATCCCAGGGACAGGGACAGGGACAGCACAGGGTTCGATACAGAGTAAAGCTCCCTCTACACTGTTCCTCCCCCATCCCAGGGACAGTGACAGCACGGGGTTAGATACAGAGTAAATCTCCCTCTACACTGTCCCCCCCATCCTAGGTACAGGGACAGCACGGGGTTCGATACAGAGTAAATCTCCCTCTACACTGACCCCCATCCCAGGGACAGGGATAGCACAGGATTAGATACAGAGTAAAGCTCACTCCACACTGTCCCCCCCATTCCAGGGACAGGGACAGCACGGGGTTAGATACAGAGTAAAGCTTCCTCTACACTGTCCCCCCCATCCCAGGGACAGGGACAGCACGGGGTTAGATACAGAGTAAAGCTCCCTCTACACTGACCCCCCATCCCAGGGACAGGGACAGCACGGGGTTAGATAGAGTGTGAATCCTCTTGTACACTTAAACGGCAAATAAGGCTCCCTGTCCACTTGTAGAGTTCCTTCCCTCAGCGCTGACCCCTCCGACTGCGCCCGCTCCCTCAGCGCTGACCCCTCCGACAGCGCCCGCTCCCTCAGCGCTGACCCCTCCGACTGCGCCCGCTCCCTCAGCACTGACCCTCTGACAGCACCCGCTCCCTCAGTACTGACCCTCCGACAGCACCCGCTCCCTCAGCGCCAGTGCTGGGAATGTCAGAGTAGGCCTTAGGCCTCAGGTGTCCTGAGCAGAGCCCGAGACCCATGACCTTCTGACTCAGCACTAAGAGCGAGCCAATAGCAAGAGTCTGTTTCCAGATTCCGAGTTTATTGCGTCACCCGGGCAGAGGTTCAGGAGGATTGGCTGTACTCCAACAAAAAAAAAATCACCCTCAGTAACTGCGATCAGGATGGATGACTGTCCCATGTACGTCTCCGAGTAGGCCAGGAGCCTGATGCACTGACCAATGTCAGTGAGGGGCCGCTGGGAAGACACTGTTTATGATACACACGGCAAGGGTTGTTCATACTGCAAATGTTTGTGTGTAAACTCGACAGGACGTTACTCAGGGCTGATTCACTGATGGCACACCATCAAATCCACAACTCATGCTCATCTTCCCGTGCTGTCCCTGTCTGTGGGAGTGTTGGGGGACAGCACAGAGGGAGGTTTACTCTGTATCTCAC
>NW_025139109.1:0-1221 GCF_004010195.1 Chiloscyllium plagiosum
GTACAAATGTCATTAAAACCTCGACGTTTCCCACTACTGTCTGGCTGTTTACAATATCAATTGATCCATCACTGTGTTACTAATACACACATGAAGAACAACGCAAAACAGCAGCAATCGATACTGGGTTACAAACGCAGATGACTGCAGCCACATCTCAGAGTACTGGCAACTGTCCGATCATAGAAGCACATATCGAAACGCTAGGAAACTCCATATAAGTACACTGCCAGAGGCCGTGCGAGGCATAGCACCTTAACCACAACAGAAATGCTCTTTTCTGCGAGGGACCTGGTTGTGTTTCTCAATCAGCAATCAAATGTTACACTGGTGACATCAACAGTTCCCTCAAACAAAAAAAAATAACCACTGCTGCAGACGGAAGTGAAAGTGAGGACGACATGTGCTAGAGATCAGAGTCGAGAGTACGATACTGGAAATAATAGCTGGTCAAGCAGCATCCGAAGAGCAGGAAAGTCGACCTTTTGGGCATAAGCCTGATGAAGTATTCATACCCAAAACGTCGATTCTCCTGCTTCTTGGATGCTGCCTTACATGCTGTCCTTTTTCCAGCAACAAACTCTCCACTTCGACAGACTGCCGTATAATCCGAGTTCCCAGGGACGGAATCAGAGAGTCTGAGTTCCCTGAGAACACCTACAGGGGACACCTTGCGGTGGCGTTTGGGGGCAAGTTGTTCTTCATGAATGTGGGTCTCGATTTGCCTTCCTCTTGGTCCTTTACAATGGTTTCTGCACTCGTTACGTGGAGTATTGTTTGTCCACATGTGTCCAACACATGCTGGGTATTTGTCATTTGTTCTGGTGAGTTGTTGGCTGAATCTGGCTTTCGAATTATGTTCTCTCATAAATCCGAATGGTGAGAGGAGTGTGGCTGTCAGTTCTGAGATATTCTCTTCATATATAAGATAGAGTGCATAGTATATCGGGTCATAGCATGTCCTCCGAACGTTGTTTCTCTGTAAGGATTCTGCGGGAATATCTATTGTTGGCAAAGCATTTCTGGAGTAACTAGTGAAAATAAAGGCTAGCTGCCCCTCGTCGCAATACACATGGTCGACTGGAAAAACAAGTTGCACTGGGTCAACAGATAAATAATAGGAGAAGCCAAATAGAGGGCTGCCAGAGAATTTCTAGAAGGAAAACACTCATCCATGAACTCCATCACCAAGCACGTTGACTTAAACCCAAAATACTGGGA
>NW_025139110.1:0-1221 GCF_004010195.1 Chiloscyllium plagiosum
AAAGCTGGTTATGTTTGTTGTCAGAGTAGCCTGATGTTTGAGCGAAAGCCATTATGTACATTGGTCAAACCGATTGTCATATGGCTGATAAGTGATATCATTGAATCCCTACAGAGCAGAAACAGGCCCTTCAGCCCATCGAGACCACAATGACCCTCTGAATAGAATCCAACTCAGATTGATCCCCTGATGATATCCCTGAAACCCTGCATTTCCCATGGCTATTCCAGCTAACCTGAATATCCCTCGACACTATGGGCAATCTGTCAAAAATGTGCAGATGCAAGGAGAATGTACAAACTCCACACAGACAGTCGCTCAGGAGTGGAATCAAACCCAGGTCTCTGGTGCTGTGAGGTAACAGTGCTCACCACTGAACGACTGTGGCTCTCCTAACTGTTTCGACAAAACATATTCCGTTCTGAGAATCCATACAGAATAGGGATGCATAGCCAACATCCAGTGAGCAGAATAAATGCAAGGGAATGAGACCTGCTGGCTCAAACTCCAGGAATTCCCTCCCTAAGGACTTTGTGGGTCCACCACCTGCAACAGTTCAAGGAGGCAGCTCACCACCAAAACCAGCTCCCGAGCAGCTACGGACAGGCAATCAATACTGGGCCCAGCCAGGAACACTCAAATGCTGCAAATGAATGAAACTAAGGTGATCACCCGGAGAGTTCCATCTACCTTCCAGTCCCTGGGGTTGTGTCCTGGTATTATTCAGGAATTGGATTCCTGAAGAAGGGCTAATGCCCGAAACGTCGATTATCCTGTTCCCTAGATGCTGCCTGACCTGCTGCGCTTTTCCAGCAACACATTTCCATCTCTGATCTCCAGCATCTGCAGACCTCACTTTCTCCTCCAGGTATTATTCACCATGATCGTACCCATCTGTTACAGCCTGCAATCCTAACCACCGGTATCCCGAGATACATCAAGGTGAGTGCAGTTAGGACCACAGCTTGATGTGAGAGGAGCCGAATTCGTTAATGACAGGGGGTGGGAATGCTGTGGTATGGCCTGTTCCTTCACATTTACGTAAGTGTGGTCCCTGTCAATGTCACCTCTATCTCCACAGCATGTGGGATGGAATCATGATACCCCATCCAAATACCTTTTTTAATATCATTCCGATACTTTCGATCCCCAGCCTAACTTTGTCACTTGGGATAATTGGAATTCCTCGCACCAAGCCCAATGTCCCACCGAAAGTGTCCT
>NW_025139111.1:0-1221 GCF_004010195.1 Chiloscyllium plagiosum
ATATTAGTTTCTATTGTTTTGAGATTTCAGTAGACCGGAAGCCTCCCTTGTTTCTCTTTATCTCCCCCTCCATGCCCTTTTGTGTCCAGAGCCCACTGCATTCTTGGTACCACGCAGTGGGTTCCTGGGAAATGTCCTCCCTGTGATTTTCCTGTCTCTTTCTTAAATGTGTCACACTGCTCTGACCCAGATTTACCAATAAGTGTCAGCTTCCAGTCCACTCTGGTCAAGTCATTACCTGATCTTACTAAAATTGTCCTTCCCCTTTTCAGAACTTTGGGCCAATTTCTATTCCTTTGCAGTACAATCTGAAATCCAACTGATTTACCATCACTGTCTGCAAAGTGCTCCACCATTGATGTTTTACCCACTGGGTCCACTTTATTCCCTAAAGTTAAGTTCAGGTTCACCCCTCTCTTGCAAGGTCTGGATTAAAATTCTCTGTATTAAACACATACTTTGTTCAAATATTCTCCTGTGGGCATTTTCAGAATTGTGCTCCCTCTAAATTTTTGACAAAATGAATATCCAAGCCTATGCTGAGGAAGTTAAAAACCTCTTTTCTCATTCCCCTATTTAATTTACATGTCTCTGAAATTTGCCCATGTATTTGCACTTGGTCTTTTGGACCAATAGTAAGGTCTATCGTGCTCTCCCAGTAGTTATGTTTGCTGTGTTTTGGTTTTGAAGTACTGTCCATTTGCCTTTGTTCAAGGAGGTATCCATGATTTCATTTCTCTTTACAGCCTAAAATACTCTTGTCAGAATTGCGACAGAAGCAACATTCTGTACTGCACACACCCGCCCCCATCCTTTTCCATATTCCCTGTCTCGCTTGAAGGCACTAAATCCTGGAATATTGAATAGCCACTCCTGCCCGGCTCTCAATATGTCTCAGTGATAGCAACGGCATCATATCTTCATTTATGCCAGTAATTCGTCTGCCTTGTTCATCAGACTCTGTCATTAAAACGAATACCATCCAACGTTGCTATCTCCCTTCTGATGTTACCGGCCTATAGTTTCTATGCCTCCTTGATTCCCTTGCTGTGTCCTCTAACTTCAGCCTTTCACATTGTCCTGCTGATCTTTCTGTGTGGATCCCAGCTTCTCCAGCACTCTGCACAATTATGATTCCTGTATCCATTAACCACAAGAATCCTTGATATATGAGAACTGATTGTATTTGTTATGAAATTCGTTAGATAATGTATGTGATGT
>NW_025139112.1:0-1221 GCF_004010195.1 Chiloscyllium plagiosum
TCCATCCATTCTCGTTTCTAGATACCAATACTTCTCCCACAGCCTTACGTCTGAAGTGTTCATTTCAATGAGACTTTCTATGCAAAGTTTTAATCTCAAATGAACCAGCGATAGAGACTGAAGTCAGATACCGTCACATTTGTTCCTGACATGCGGGAGAACTGAACCTCATTTTGACCCATAGAGGGAACTATACAGACACATCTTTTGATAGCGACGAAGGACTCAGGAGAGCCCAATTTCCATAAAATGAAGAATTGAACAGTCTGGCCTCTTCTTTGTTCACTATTAGCTTTAAAACCCGTTTCGGTTTACATAGGTAAACTGGCAGAAGGCTGTCCTTCTAAGACTGCCCCAATCGTGAATATTTGGAACCTGCTAAACGTTGATTTCTCCACCTCTGGGGCAGCCTGGCTAGCTATGCTCTTCCAGCCTCCTGCTGTTTAATTTGGATTCCAGCACATTCCTGTTTCTACATAAGGAACGGAAGCACACAGCCGCATCCCTGTACGTTTTCGTCCTGCACTGTTTCACCATTACTTTACTGCTTCTACTGAGTCACGTTGTTCTTCCTGCCAAACAAAGGCATTCTTCGCATCAGAATCTTGTCATTCTCATATTCCTCGAAAGAAAAGCACGGATGTGGACTTCCAAACTGAAACAGATGAGGCATGGTCTGCGTAAAAAAAATGACTTCCAGCTGTTCCTTCAAAAATATTTCCTAAAAACATATAGAACGCACCTTCGGATGCTTGCTGCAATAGTTGTAAGAAAATTCAGCAAGACTGCCGTGAGAATGGAGGCTACAACTCCTGGTTTACAAAACCAGGGCTCGAACCACTGAGTTAAGGAAGCACTAAAGTCTTGAGACTGACAAAAGATGATGACCTCGAGCAGAACAAATTCTGTCAAATCAGTTTTGTGATACAAGCTTCGTTTTGTGTGACAAAATACGACTTGAAACTCACTTCTTTGATCACTTGCTTGATATAACACTGTCAGCTTCCAAATATCTCATAATGTGACAGGGATCAACATTTGTTTAAACTCACACAGAGGAAAGGTTTTGAAGTTTCTATTATGAAAAAGGCACGTTGTAGTGTTAATACCAATTAATTGTCCTTGATTTCAGCATGTATTACAGTTTTTCATCATCACTTAGTGAGTAATTCCTTTCCTATAGTTCTCTGCGATTTACATAGCGATGGCATTTCATAATTT
>NW_025139113.1:0-1221 GCF_004010195.1 Chiloscyllium plagiosum
TATTTTTTTCTAATTTTTGACATCTTCTTTATTACCCAATTTAACTTGAGGTATAGAACACAGAATATAGAACAGTATAGCACAATACAGGGCTTTCGGTCATCGATGTTATGACGACCTTTTCTCCTACTAGCAGATCAAACATGCTTACACACGCTTCATTGTACTTTCGTCCATGTGCGTATCCAAGAGTCGATAAATGTCCCTAATGTATCTGACACTAAGAATACAACTAGTAGTGGATTCAATGCACCCACCACTCCTTGTGTAAAGAACCTACATCTCTGCAATCACCTTAAGTTATGTCCTCCAGTGATAGACATTTCCGCCCGGAGAAGGAAATCTCTATCAGTGTTATCTATGATTCTCATCATCCTACACACTTCCATCAGGCCAACGCTCATCCTTCTTCAATGTAGTGACAAAAATACAGTTTCCTGAACCTTTCTTCATAAGACATGCACTACAGTCCGGACAGCTTCCAGGCAAAACGCGTCTGCACCAACTTTAAAGCTTCTACATCCTTACTATAATGCAGCGACCAGAACTTAACACAATATTAAACATCACACAACACCAGGATATAGTCCAACAGGTTTAATTAGAAGCACACTAGCTTTCGGAGCGACGCTCCTTCATCAGGTGTTTGTCACAATCACCTGATGAAGGAGCGTTGCTCCGAAAGCTTGTGCGCTTCCAATTAAACCTGTTTGACTATAATCTGGTGTTGTGTGATTTTTAACTTTGGACACCCCAGTCCAACACCGGCATCTCTGAAGCTTAGCCCAATATTGTTAGTGTGATCGAACCAGGTCGTTACAGAGCTGGGGAATAACCTCATGTCACTTAAACCCGGTCCCGCTCGCGACTGAAAGCCAACACACGATATGCCTTATTTGCAACTCGATCAATTTGATTGGCAACTTTGATATAGATACCAACGTCTCACTTTTACACCATACTGTCAGTTATCCTGCCCTTTACCGTAAATTCAGCATTCAAATTCTTCCTTCCAAAGTTAATCACTTCATACGTATCCAGGTTGAACTCCAAATGCCACTTTTCAAACCATCTCTGGATCTTGTTAATGTCCCGTAGCAACCTACAAGAGGTTTTCAGACTATCGACCATTCCAACAACCATCGTTTATTCGGCAGCCTGGCTAACTCAACTTTTTAATTACTTTTCCAAGTCATTTGTAAAAATCTCAATCAGCAGAGC
>NW_025139114.1:0-1221 GCF_004010195.1 Chiloscyllium plagiosum
ACTGTGCACGGTGCTCCTAGTGTGGGTCTGACCGAGGGGGATAGGGAGACGGGAACTGTGCACGACGCTCCGAGTGTGGGTCTGACCCAGGGATAGGGAGCCGAGAACTGTGCACGGATAACATTTACCACCCTCCAATCATCTGGCACCATTCCAGTGGACAGTGAGGACCCAAAGATCATCGCCAAAGGCACAGCAGTCTTTTCCCTCGGTTCCCGTAGTAACCTTGGGTACATCCCGTCTGGCCCAGGGGACTTGTCTACCCTTGTGTTTTTCAAACTTTTCAGTGCATCCTCCTTCCTGACATCAACCTGTTGGAACATTTCAGCCTGTTTTCCAAACGTTAAGGTCCCTCTCACTCGTGAATCCTGAAACAAAGTGTTCATTAAAAGGACCTCCCCTACCTCCACCCCCTCCAGGTGCAGGTTCCCTCCACTATCCCTCATCGGCCCTACCCTCACTCTGGTCATCCTCTTGTTCCTCACATAAGTGTAGAACGCCTTGGGGTTTTCCTTACTCTTACCCACTAAAGCTATCTCATGGCCCCTTCTAGCTCTTCTAAGTCCATTCATCAGGTCCTTCCTGGCTGCATTGTAACCCTCTAGAGCCCTGTCTGATCCTTGCCTCCTCAACCTTAAGTAAGCTTCCTTCTTCCTCTTGACTAGATGTTCCACACCCCTTGTCACCCTTGTTCCCTCACCCTCCCATCCCTTCCCTTGCCTCAGTGGGAGAAACCTGTCCAGCGCTCACAGCAAGTGCTCCCTAAACAACTCCACATTTCCCAGAGAGCTGTCTAATACCATTGTAATTCCCTTCCCCCAATTAAATGCACTCCCATACCGTCTGTCCCTAGCAGTCTCCATGAGGATAGTAACGGTCAGGGAGTTGTGATCGCTGTCACCGAAATGCTGTCCCACCGAGAGGTCTGACCCCTGACCTGGTTCGTTGCCATGCACCGAATCCAATATGGCCTCCCCTCTAGTTGGCCAATTGAGTCAGGATCTCTTTCTGGATGCTCCGTCCAAAGTATATGCACTGAGGAGGTTCCAGTCACCCACGACCACAACCCTGTTCCTTCTGGAACGTTCTAAAATTTGCCTCCCAATCTGCTCCTCTGATGCTCAATAGAGTGACTGCTTCTTTCCTGTTTCTGACTTCCACCCAGACTGACTGTGTGCACAAACCCTCCTCGCCACCCTCCCTTTCTGCAGCAGTGACACT
>NW_025139115.1:0-1221 GCF_004010195.1 Chiloscyllium plagiosum
TTAATGTCGTCTGCGAATTTACTAACCCACCCTTCTACGCCCTTATCCAGGTCATTTATAAAAATGATGAACATCAGTGGACCCAACACTGACCCTCGCTGTACACCACTGGTAACTGGACTCCAGGATGAACATTTCCCATCAACCACCATCCTCTGTCTTCTCTCAGCAAGCCAATTACTGATCCAAACTGCTATATCTCCCACAATCCCATTCCTCCGCATTTTGTACAATAACCTACTGTGGGGAACCTTATTGAACGCTTTGCTGAAATTCTTATATACCACATCAACTGGTTTACTCTCATCTACCTGTTTGGTCACCTTCTCAAAGAACTCAATAAGGTTTGTGAGGCATGACCTACCCTTCACAAAACCGTGCTGACTATCTCTAATCAAATTATTATTTTCTAGATGATTATAAATCCTATCTCTTATAACCCTTTTACAACACTGGTCTATAATTACCAGGATTGTCTCTACTCCCCTTCTTGAACAGGGGAACCACAATTGCTATCTTCCAATCTTCTGGCACTATTCCTGTAGACAATGACGATTTAAAGATCAATGCCAAAGGCTCGGCAATCTCCTTCCTGGCTTCCCAGAAGATCCTAGGATAAATCCATCTGGCCCAGGGGACTTATCTATTTTCACACTCTGCAGGATTTCTAATACCTCCTCCTTGTGAACCTCAATCACACCTCGTCCAGTAGCCTGTATCTCAATAATCTCCTCGACAACATTGTCATTTTCTCGAGTGAATACTGTCGAAAAGTATTCATTTAGTGCTTCCCCTATCTCATCTGACTCCACACACAACTTCCCACAACTATCCTTGATTGGCCCTATTCTTACTCTTAGCATTTTTTTATTCTTTAAATACCTATAGAAAGCCTTAGTGTTTACCCTGATCCAATCCACCAACAACTTCTCATGTCTCCTCCTGGCTCTTCTGAGCTCTCTCTTTAGGTCTTTCCTGGCTGCCCTGTAACCCTCAAGCACCCTAACTGAGCCTTCACATCTCATCCTAACATAAGCCTTCTTCTTCCTCTTGACCAGAGATTCCACTTCTTTCGTAAATCACGACTCCCGCACTCTACAGCTTCCTCCCTGCCTGACAGGTACATAGTTATCTAGGACACACAGTAGCTTTTCCTTGAATAAGCTCCACATTTCTAATGTGCCTACCCCCTGCAGTTTCCTTCTCCATCCTATGCTTCCT
>NW_025139116.1:0-1221 GCF_004010195.1 Chiloscyllium plagiosum
TTTTTCGACCCTTAACTGCCCAGCATTTATTACGGATCCCTCACTGACCAGCACTTTTTTCTGACCCTTAACTGCCCAGCATTTATTACTGACCCCTAACTGCCCAGCATTTATTACAGATTGATCACTAACTGCCCAGCATTTATTGCTGACCCCTAATTGCCCAGCGTTTATGACTGATCCCTAACTGCCCAGCATTTATTGCTGATCCCTAACTGCCCAGCGTTTATTACTTATCCCTAACTGCCCAGCATTTATTGCTGATCACTAACTGCCCAGCATTTATTGCTGACCCCTAACTGCCCAGCGTTTATTACTGATCCCTAACTGGCCAGCATTTATTGCTGATCCCTAACTGTCCAGCGTTTATTACTTATCCCTAACTGACCAGCATTCTTACTGATCCCCAATTGGCCAACATTTTTTCTGACCCTTAACTGCCCAGCATTTTTTGCTGATCCCTAACTGCCCTGCATTTTTTCTGATCCCTAACTGCCCAGCGTTTATTACTGATCCCGAACTACCCGGCATTTATTGCCATTCCCTAACTGCCCAGCATTTATAGCTGATCCCTAACTGTCCAGTGTTATTGATGATCCCTAACTGCCCAGTATTTATTGCTGAACCCTAACTGCCCAGCATTTATTACTGTTCCCTATCTACCCAGTATTTATTGCTGATCCCTAACTGCCCAGCGTTTATTGCTGATCCCTCACTGACCAGCATTTTTTCTGATCCCTAATTGACCAGCATTTTTTCTGATCCCTAACTGCCCCGTGTTAATTACTGACCCCTAACTGCCCAGCATTTATTACTGATCCCTAATTGCCCAGCATTTATTACTGAACCCTAACTGCCCAGCATTTATTACTGATCCCTAACTGCCCAGCATTTATTGCTGATCCCTAACTGTCCAGTGTTATTGCTGATCCCTAACTGCCCAGCGTTTATTACTTATCTCTACTGCCCAGCATTTTTTCTGATCCCTAACTGACCAACATTTTTTCGACCCTTAACTGCCCAGCATTTATTACGGATCCCTCACTGACCAGCACTTTTTTCTGACCCTTAACTGCCCAGCATTTATTACTGACCCCTAACTGCCCAGCATTTATTACAGATATCTAATTGCCCTGCAGTTATTACTGACCCCTAACTGCCCAGCATTTATTGCTGATCACTAACTGTCCAGCATTTATTGCTGACCCCTAATTGCCCAGC
>NW_025139117.1:0-1221 GCF_004010195.1 Chiloscyllium plagiosum
AAGGACCACTGGACTCAAAGCAGGAACACTGTTCTCTCTTAATAGATGCTACCAGAGCTGTTGTGTTTCTCCAGAAACTGTCCTTTTTTAGGGCAGGAAATCTACCATTCATGAACCCTGCATGCATGTATGAACGTGTGTGCGCGCGTACACACACACACACACACACACACACACACCTTGTGACTCCAGACCGACTATAATGTGGTTGACTCTCAACTGCCTTCTAGCATGTAGTCACAATTACTCTGTTCAAGGGTCATGAGGGACAATGAGCAAATGTTGGATGTGCTCGGAATCATCACATCCCACAAAATGTTTTCTCATAACTGAAAAAAAACATAGTTTAATGAAGGACAGCCAAAGCAAACTGCTATGGGAAAGTCATGCCCAACTAACCTGATTTGCTTGTAGTTATATTTTTTAAAGTCCTCTTCAGAGAGGACATTGATTACACCACTGCATTACCACAGATAACATTACCTGCATCCACCACTTCCTCTGACAGTTCATTCTACACAAGAACCACCTTCAATGTAAAAAACGTTGCCCCCCAGTCCTTTTTAAATCTTCTCCCTCTCATCTCAAAAATAAACTCCCAAATTTTGAACTCCCCTACCCTTCGGGAAAAGACACTGGTTATTCAACTTATACTTGTCCCTCATGACTTCATAAACCTCCATAACCTCCACCCTCAACCTTCCACACTCCAGTGAAAAAAAGTCCCAGCCTATGCCGTCTATAAATCATTCTGGCAACATAATAGTTAAAAAAGGTGACCTTTAAGAATTGACTGAAAGGGCAGTGAAGATTCAAACAGCTGACAGTGGATCTGAAATCACATGTAGATCAGATCAGGTTCGGACAGCAGGAAGCCATATACGTTTTTACAACAAACTACAACGATTTCATCATTAGACTCTTAATTCCAGATTTATATTGAAATCAGATACCACCATCTGCCGTGGCAGGATTTGAACCCAGGTCCCCAGAACATTACCTGGGTGAATAGTCTGGTGATAAAAAAGTCGGCCATCACTTCCCCTGAACACAGTGGCTTATTGTGTTTTGATGTAACAAAGGGTCAACAGGTTTCAGAAGCTGTTAAGTTGTTGATATTACACAAGGGAACATCAGCACTCTCAGTAATGGCACATACTGAAGCCAGGACCCTGTTTCAGAGGCAAGGCTCGGGAACCATAAGAAATAGGAATTGGAAAA
>NW_025139118.1:0-1221 GCF_004010195.1 Chiloscyllium plagiosum
ATCTCAGAGCTTTCATCTGGCACCAGCATCATTATATGCTGTGCCCGCTTTAAATGTTCGTTAGCTACCTAACTTATGCAATTTAATCTCTCCCTCACCTCTGATACATAATCTAATTGTGAGAATCCAGACTTTGGTTCTGTCAGTTTTTCTTTCATTAATTTCCAAGGGCCTCTCACTTCATGCCCAAATATTAACTCGAAAGGAGTGAACTGACTAGATTCGTTTGGGGCATCTCTAATAGCAAAAGTGCGAATGGGTTGCCTTTATCCCAGTTATTCGGGTACTCCTGAATACACGCTCTCAACATAGTCTTCAAGGTCTGATCCTATCTTTTCCAACTCGACGTTGTCCGTTGTAAGGTCAGGTTGAGGTGTACACTCAGGACTGGGGAAGTAACCACGGGAGTGATTTACAGCGTGTCATTTCCAGTAATACAGTTTGTTCTCGGGAATGATTTAGCGTGATACAAGATGGGACTGACACTCACTCTTGAAGAGAAACACCATGAACACCAACTAAATGAGGAGTTCCAAGAAAAATACCCTGGAATTTTCCCAGACTGTGTAGTAACCCAATCCAACAATCATAAGTTGCAGAACGAAGCAAAAGCTGAAGCGAAAGATGAAGAAGTTTAGGTTCAGTTATCCCACACCCTGTTTGAAATTATGGTGCAGGAAAAATCTGCACATGCAGAGGTTCAGGCAGAAGTGCTCAGTGCTGAAAGGGTAATGGATTTACAATAGAAAGACAAGGCAATAAAAGATACATATGTTGATGCATACTCCGAAAAGGAGGCAGATAGTATCCTTGAGGGCTATTTTCTTAAAGATACAACCCAAAGACGAAAATGGAGTCCACAGCAGGTTACTGCAAAGGATACATGGGCAGAAGGGTGCCAGATTGTGTTGCCGGTAGCATACAGGCAGGAAGTGTTATGGGTAATACATGAACTACAAGGAGGATGTCACCTAGGTGTAAGGAAGACTCACGTTGAGGGAGAAAAACGTTTCTATTGCCCTGGAATGGACATGATGTGGTTATCTTTTGTCATAAATGTAATATATGCCAAACGTTATCTAAGCCACAGACAGTAATAAAATCAGTACCTTTGTTGCCAGTTCCCTCATTGAAAGAACATTTCATGAGGGTTATAATTGATTGAGTATGTCCTAAACTAAAATTGAGAATGGGTATTTCTTCATTATATTGGTTGTGTCT
>NW_025139119.1:0-1221 GCF_004010195.1 Chiloscyllium plagiosum
TGATACCTATCAATAAAAATAACACTAATGTTTCACAGCTTGCAATCTGGGTTTCCCTTTCGGAATACATTTGGTCTATATTCTTGAGTTTCAGGAAATGGGTAAGTGATTTGATTGAAATATAAAAGATTTTGAATTGCAAGGGATTGATTGGGCAGATGCTGAAAAGTTATTTCTGTGGGTCAGGGAGTCCAAAACACGATAACAGGGTCTCGGGATAACGCGCAATTTATTTGGGTCTGAGAGGATGTGAAATAATTTCAATCAAAGGATATTAGAGTGTTTAGTGTTCGTCATCTTAAGAATTGTGGATGCATTGTGAATGAAAACAGTGAAAAGTTCACAGAGATATGGAGGAGCTCAGGGTTAGAGGAGGTTACAGAAATAGGGAGTATAAGAGCAGGGGGATGTTACAGATATAGGGAAGGTGTAATAGAACAGAGTGATTGCCTGGATAGTGATGGGTTTAAGGGCTGGGTGTTAGAGAAGGCTGTAGGTGCTGGAAGAGTTTACAACAATAGGGAGGACTGGAGGAGCTTGAGGCGTTTATAGTGATAGGGAGGCATGTAATTCCGATAGTGGGTTCCAGTCATGTGGAGCGACGTACGTGCTGGAGGAATCCTCAGTGACAGGAAGAGGTGAAGATGCTGGAGATCCGTTGGTGTGGAGGGATGGAAATGTTACAGAGATAGGAAGGTGTGTAGTGACTGGAGGAAATTACAGAGATAGGGAGCGTTGTTGGGGTTGGACGAGATTCCAGAGATAGGGAGAGTTGTAGGGGGCTCGAGGATGTTACAGAGATTGGGAAATGTGTAGGGTCTTGACTAAGATTCAGAAATTGGGAGATGCATAGTGTCTGTAGGAGCGTACCGAGATAGGCAGGTGTGTTTTGGATAGAGTGACATTTTTGCCAGCAGAGATATGGTTGAAGGAGATCAGGACTGACAACTTAATATTCTGTAGTACAGGAACTATAGGCTGGAGATGATTTGGTTTTATTAATTAAGGAGTCAATTACTGCAGTAAAGAGGGATGAATTTGTGGAAGGGCCTTCAATTGAGGCTTCGTAGATAGTGACTGAAATACAAAGATAACAGATACATTGCTAGGGTCATATTAAGACGCCCAGTTAGAAGAAAGTACAGGAGCTATTGAAAAACCAATTGCTGTCGTGTATAAAACAATAAGAGGGTAATTCTATTTATGTTTTTCAATACCCAA
>NW_025139120.1:0-1221 GCF_004010195.1 Chiloscyllium plagiosum
GCGGCACTGAAACTAAATCAATTCCAACCGCCAGAGGACAGTAGGCTTCACAACAGGCTCTGCAACCCTGAGGATGTTACCCAGAACTGTGAGGATCCCACTTCCCAGCACCGCAAAACATTACAACAACATCTCCATGAAGCACACGAGCTTCGCATCTTTCTGCTCCAAAGCACTCCGATTTTTCACAGCAGAGAATTGTACACTGAACTCCCGCGTACAAGGTAAGGATGCCAAACCCAACACGATCAATAATGGCAGTGAGAGCGAGGGCAACAATTTCCATTGTCATATGGACAGCCACAAACACTCTCTTTGAAAGGTACCTTTAAATATGAAAGTCTGTGCAGCAGTATAATCGGGGAACCAAGCAGCCTGCGCAGGGTGTTCATATTTCAGACAATTTCCTTTGTTCACCGTTTTCACTGAAAGTGAATGGATATTACTATTTCATTGCTGATACGAAACCAGATTCTGCATTGTATCTGCGCGCCGTTTTTGTTGTTGCATTGGCGAAAAGTTTGGCAATCGCGATGAGAAATGTTTTTTTGTATTTCTCGCATTTCCTTCATTACTGTCCTGGTGAAAGGGGCTGGTGATTAGTCCTCTCGATCAGATGGAGTCATCAGCGCATTGTTGACCTAATTTCATCACGAGTGCAACTGGTAAACTTCATTTTTCATGGATTATTGCTGTTCCATTTTGTTTTATGTTTGTTGAGCACTTCCTGTGACTTGGCAATGCACTAAATCTCCAATATGTCCTGAGTTGCCTCGCTGCCGTTTCTCTGAGCAGTTCATGACATAATCGGATTGCACTGTAACAAAGGCAGCATGCATGCTTCGGTGTTTCTGTTTTGCTTCTGTTCCACATGAAGAGCTGTCAGTTTCTGGATTCGTTGGAGAGCTGAGGGGGGTAACATTATCCGTGCGGTATTATTCTTCAGCCAAACTCTTTGATGGCAAAGTTGGGAAGGTCCCAAACGAATGGTCATTGGCAGCAAAAGTCCGGAAAGACCCTCATCGCTGGGTCAACTCGTCCCATCCACCCTCCAGAAAGAAAGGCAAACGCGCTTACTGCCTAACAAACAGAGTGCATTTTTTTGCAAATGGTCCATTAAAAGTGGTGTCAGCTGCGGGAGCACATCAACGATGTCGAGCACGGAAAAATACCCTACTATCGAACATGTCCCTGCTGAACAGATAACCGAAATTAATCGAA
>NW_025139121.1:0-1221 GCF_004010195.1 Chiloscyllium plagiosum
TCCTCCAAACTTCCCATTTGTCACATGACCACAGCCAACTCCCGAATGGTTTGGAGACGCGTTGTTGGACTGGGGTGTACAAAGTTAAGAATCGCACAACACCAGGTTATAGTCCAACTGGTTTAATTGGAAGCACAAGCTTTTGGAGCGCTGCTCCTTCATCAGGTGATTGTGGAGTACACAGTTGTAAGACACAGAATTTATAGCAAAACGTTTGTGTACTCCACAACCATCTGATGAGGGAGCAGCGCTCCAAAAGCTAGTGCTTCCAAATAAACCTGTTGGACTATAACCTGGTGTTGTGTGATTTTTAACTTTGAACTTCTGAATGCACAAGATAAACTGCTCCCTCTAGAGGCCATTCACAGAAATACATCCCCTGAACTCCTGTCCCCACCAAAACACCCACCCAAACATCCACACACACACCCACAATCCAGGTTGGGAATCTGAGAGGGAGAGGCTGGAATACAGAGGTCATTCATTCCCCATGGAGAGAGAAACCAGAATCACAAACTGGGTCCAAACTCTGGCACAGAGTCACAGAGTCATAGAGATGTCCAGCACAGAAACAGAATCTTCGGTCCAACTTGTCCATGTCGATCAGATATCCCAACCCAATCCAGTCCAACCTGCCAGCCCCCAGCCCATATCCTTCCAAACACTTCCTATTCATACACCCATCCAAATTCCTCTTAAATGTTGCAATTTTACCAGCCTCCACCATTTTTTCTGGCAGCTCATTCCATACACGTACCACCCTCTGATGAAAACGTTGCCCCTTAGGTCTCTTTTATATCTTTCCCCTCTCACCCTAAACCGATGCCCTCTAGTTCTGGACTCCCCGACTTCAGGGAAAAGACTTTGTCCATTTATCCTATCAATGCCCCTCATGATTTTATAAATCATTATAAGATCACCCCTCAGCCTCCAATGGTCCAGGGAAAACAGCCCTCGCCTATTCAGCCTCTCCCTGTAGCTCAAATCCTCCAACCCTGGCAACATCTTTGTAAATCTTTTCTGAACCCTTTAAAGTTTCACAACATCTTTCCGATAGGAAGGAGACCAGAATTGCACGCAATATTCCAACCAATGCCCTGTATAGCCGCAACATGACCTCCCACCTCCTGTACTCAATATTCTGACCAACAAAGGAAGGCATACCAAATGCCTTCTTCACTATCCTACCTACCTGTGACTCAATTTTCAAGGAGCTATGAA
>NW_025139122.1:0-1221 GCF_004010195.1 Chiloscyllium plagiosum
TCAAAATCTGCAATCCCATTCTAACTGCTCAAAGACTTAACAGCAATTTTGGTTTGTTCAATACATCACATCAGTTGTATGACACTTTTTTATTGAAAAAGAGTTTTATTTTTTACAAAATTATAAAATTACAGAAGTATAACAATCTTATGGTACATCAACAATAACAATAAATTAACTACTACTCAACAAAACAAATCAGAAATATTAAAAGAGAGAAAAGAGAAAGAAAAAGAACAACCTTCCCATACTTCAATTTCATAAATAATTAAACATAATAAGTTAAATTAAATTATGTTGAATTGAGCTAAACTGACTTAACTTACACCACTCAGCACCAGCCCACCGAAGCTCCCATCATCGGGAGCATCAGTTAACATACGCGTATTTGTTCGGGATTCTTCCTGTCAGGGTCCCTGGTCCACCAGACACAATCTTCACGGCTAGACAAAGGCCTAATCAGCATGGCTGACAAGTCTGCATGTATGTGATTCAAAAAGGGCCACCACATCTTATAAGAAAATTCTGTTTTCTGCTGCACCATGCTTGTAAGGAAGTCTAAGGGAACGTGCTCCATCACTAACCTACGCCATCCCAAAACACCCAGGGGGGGGGTGGATTCTGAGCCTCATCCAGACGTGGCAAGTTTGGCGATCCCAGGAGGAGAGATACCGGATCTACCTTAACCTCAGTCTCCAAGATCTCCTCCAACGCATTTTCTATGGCGCCCCAATATCTGTGAATCTTATGGCACGATCAACAATGTGTGAGATTACCAACGTCTGTTTTACATTTAGAGCACTTGGAAATGCTCCTTTTTAAAATTTTGCTAGCCAATTTGGAGCCAGATGGGCCCTGTGGAGAATCTTTAGTTGCATAGCCTGTGTTTTATTACAAATCAAAATCTTTTTAACATTCTCCCAGATATCCTCCCATACTTCTAACGAAATTTCTGCTCCCAATTCTTGATGCCAGATTCTGCAGAGCCTTTCAATATCTTCCGAGGCAGTCCCTCCCTGTTAATGATAGAGGGTACTAATTGAGAGAGTGCCCATAGGCAGAAGCACTCTCCTCTCCACATCAGACTTATAGGGATGAACCAATAGTGTGGTCTTTTTCTGTATAAAGTTCCTGATCTGAAAATAGTGGAAAAGGGCCCTACTGGATAACGCATACTTATGACTCAGCTGAAAGAAGTTCTGGAATTTACATATTAATCAA
>NW_025139123.1:0-1221 GCF_004010195.1 Chiloscyllium plagiosum
CCAGGCCCGAGGACCAGGCCCGAGGGCCACGCCTGAGGACCAGGCCCGAGGACCACGCCTGAGGACCAGGCCCGAGGACCACACCCGGGGACCAGGCCCGAGGACCAGGCCCGAGGACCACGCCTGAGGACCAAGCCCGAGGACCACGCCCGAGGACCAGGCCCGAGGACCAGGCCCGAGGGCCACGCCCGAGGACCAGGCCCGAGGACCACACCCGGGGACCAGGCCCGAGGACCACACCCGGGGACCAGGCCCGAGGACCAGGCCCGAGGACCACGCCTGAGGACCAAGCCCGTGGACCACGCCCGAGGACCAGGCCCGAGGACCACGCTCGAGGACCAGGCCCGAGGACCAGGCCCGAGGACCACGCCCGGGGATCACGTCCGGGGCCCACGCCTGAGGACCAAGCCCGTGGACCACGCCCAGGGACCAGGCCCGAGGACCACACCCGGTGACCAGGCCCGAGCACCAGGCCCGAGGACCACGCCTGAGGACCAAGCCCGAGGACCACGCCCGAGGACCAGGCCCGAGGACCAGGCCCGAGGACCACGCCCGAGGACCACACCCGAGGACCATGCCTGAGGACCAAGCCCGAGGACCAGGCCCGAGGACCTGTCCCGAGGACCAGGCCCAAGGACCACGCCCGGGGCCCACGCTCGAGGACCAGGCCCGAGGACCACGCCCGAGGACCAGGCCCGAGGACCACGCCCGAGGGCCACGCCCAAGGACCATGCCCAGGGCACACGCCCGAGGTCCAGGCCTGAGGACCACGCCTGAGGACAAGGGCCCGAGGACCACGCCCGAGGACCAGGCCCAAGGACCACAACCGAGGACCAGACCCGAGGACCAGGCCCGAGGACCAGGCCCGAGGACCACGCCTGAGGACCAGGCCCGAGGACCACGCCCGAGGTCCACGCCCGAGGCCAACGCCCGAGGACCAGACCCAAGGACCACGCCCGGGGACCAGGCCCGGGGACCAGGCCCGACGACCAGGCCCGACGACCAGTCCCGAGGACCACGCCCGGGGTACACGCCCGAGGGCCACGCCCGGGGACCACGCCCGAGGACCAGGCCCGAGGGCCACGCCCGGGGACCACGCACGAGGACCAGGCCCGAGGGCCACGCCCGGGGACCAGGCCCGAGGACCAGGCCTGAGGACCAGGCCCGAGGACCACACCCGAGGAACACGCCCGAGGACCACGCCCGGGGACCACGCCCGAG
>NW_025139124.1:0-1221 GCF_004010195.1 Chiloscyllium plagiosum
CACAGTTGAAATTTGAACATTGTTTCGTTGTATATCCATGTCTGTACTTAGTTGTGAGAGATGTAGAGAGATTAGCTCATTTTAAACGTTCCATCTTTGCTTGGACGATGCTTATTCCTCAAATATTTGACTATGAACTCATCGAGAGAGCTCCCTGTGCTCTCCCTGTCCTGGGAGATCCAACGTAGATACTGAAGGGACAGTTTTGCCTTGCATCCAAGCCCATTCTTCAACACTTCTGCGAGGTTTAGGTGAGGCAGCTTGTTCGCTTTGAATCCTGCATGCCCCTCAATGTTGTTCGTTGTGAACACTCGGAATGTACCGTGATTTTTTATGGCAGACAGAGTCAGTGTAGATACCTGGGTTAAAAGGAAGAGAATGGGTATGGGATTGAGAGTGACTCAATGAAGTAAACTCCGATGTCCTTTTCTTTCCTGCATTCCCAGAATTATCAAGTCAATGTCATTTCTGTGCTAACATGAAGGGGCTGCTCTGAAAAGAAAATGCCCGATTATCTGAGTTCTGCTCAATCTTGAATCATTCATACATTCCTGAATTGCACATTTTGCAGTAGCAGGATAGGGTGAACTGTTATAAAGGTGCTGCAAGTTCCAATTGATTAAGGTGCAAATTCCAGAATCTGTTGACGTTACTAACCTGGGATAATTAAGTATTTTCAGTTTGTCTAAATTTCAAAACTTCAATCAAGGAACATGATAGAAATGAACAGAAGCTGACATCTCAGTTGACAGACTGACTTGTAGCTGTGAGAAATTGGTCACAATTAGTCTCTGAGTTTCAACACGGCGATAAGCTGCTTTTAATACGAAGTGAGGAATTAATCATAAATCTACTGCGACACAAGTTTTGGGTTTTTATACAATTATATAATGTATCTGCAATGAAGAAAAAGGCTTGGAAGAATTATTACTTTCATATTTGTACATTTCTGTGTTTGTGCGTGAGAGAGAGATAGAGCGTGAGTATGCACAAGGGAGCGTGTGTGCGAGAATGTTTGCGTCAATACACGGAGTAAACACTCCTGCTCAATTTAAAGCAGCAACACAGAAAAGATGTATCCCGTGCAGTAATCTGTGAAATTTCAACAGCCAAGTACTATGTAAATTAAAAAAAAACTTTATTTCTTGAAGTATAACAGATAATAATAAAATAACAACTATTTGCAATCGCTTACTCTAACCTATCGTTTACCTGCTCCTT
>NW_025139125.1:0-1221 GCF_004010195.1 Chiloscyllium plagiosum
TTGGATTCTCGCCATTTCCAAAGAGTCTGATGGTGGTTCCAGCAAATGTAATTGCCGAGCAAAAACTGTAATTATCTCTCATTTTCTCACAGACAAACACAAACCCAACTCCAGCTTGTCTGCCAATTCCTACAGCTTTGCCTTCATTACCTTTTGTAAAACAACCAACTTCACTTCTTCCACACCTAGAGAACTCTTAGTGACTGAAAGAATCTTTATACACAAAACACTGCTTAAACCAACCAAATTCAACATCCGGAACCAAATACATTAACAAATACCATATGAGACCTTTGAACCCAATCGCCTCCTGGTGCAGACTCCCCATTGTCTGCATGAGCTTATTATGGATTCTTTGGTTTCCTCACACAATCCAAAGATGTGCATGTCAGGTGTATTGGCCATGCTAAATTGTTCATAGTTTTCAAGAATGTGTGGGTTAGGTGCCTTGGGATAAATTTGTAATAATAGGGTAGAGGGAATGGGTCTGGGTAGGTTACTCCTCGGAGAGTCTGTGTGGATTTGTTGGGTCGAATGGCCTGTTTGCACACTGTAGGGATTGTAATTCTAAACCCACTTTGGTGTTATCGATTTAGAACCAGACAAGAGCCCCCAGTTTACTATAGACCAACCAGACAGCCTCAAACTATTTTAAGAAGGTAGCTTGGATGCCAAACCTTTCTTATTTTAATGGTAAATGAGAAAGTGGGTATTACAGATGTGATTCTACTAGTCAAACCACTCACCATTATGCAAAACAGAATATATTCAAACACTCTAATGAAAAATCCATACAAAATGAAGAGGAATTTAGAATAACTTAACTATTGGAAACCTTAACGGAATGATGGATACAGTACCTTCTACAAATGAACTGTTCCAATTTGTTAACATCACCGAAACACAGGGTGGCACCGTGGGGTGGCACGGTGGCACAGTAGTTAGCACTGCTGCCTCGCAGTGCCAGAGATCCGGGTTCAATTCCCACCTCAGGTGACTGACTGTGTGGAGTTTGCACATTTCCCCGTGTCACGTTTCCTCTTGGTCCTCCCACAGTCCAAAAATGTGTAGGTTAGGTGAATTGCCTGTAGTGTTATATGAATGTGTAAATGTAGAGGAATGGGTCTGGGTGGTTTGCTATTCATTGGGTCGGTGTGGACTTGTCGGGCCAAAGGGTCTGTTTCCACACTGTAATTAATCCAATCTAATCTGAACCCCACC
>NW_025139126.1:0-1221 GCF_004010195.1 Chiloscyllium plagiosum
TGTCTCTCAGTCCCCTCTCTCTCTCTCTCTCACGGAGATATCTGTACACTGACTAGTGTCCCTCAGTCCCCTCTCTATCTCTCAGGGAGATATCTGTACACTGACTGGTGTCTCTCAGTCTCAGTCCCCTCTCTCTCTCAGGGAGATATCTGTACACTGACTGGTGTCTCTCAGTCCCTTCTCTCTATCTCAGGGAGATATCTGTACACTGACTGGTGTCTCTCAGTCCCCTCTCTCTCTCAGGGAGATATCTGCACACTGACTGGTCCCCTCTCTCTCAGGGAGATATCTGTACACTGACTTGTGTCCCTCAGTCCCCTCACTCTCTTTCAGAGAGATATCTGTACACTGACTGGTGTCTCTCAGTCCCCTCTCTCTCTCAGGGAGATATCTGTACACTGACTGGTCCCCTCTCTCTCAGGGAGATATCTGTACACTGATTGGTGTCTCTCAGTACCCCTCTCGCTCTCTCTCTCTCAGGGAGATATCTGTACACTGATTGGTGTCTCTCAGTCACCCCGGTCGCTGGGGGGTATCTGTACACTGACTAGTGTCTCTCAGTCCTCTCTCTCTCTCAGGGAGATATCTGTACACTGACTAGTGTCTCTCAGGCCCCTCTCTTTCTCAGGGAGATATCTGTACACTGACTGGTGCCTCTGAGTCCCCTATCTCTCTCAGGGAGATATCTGTACACTGACTGGTGTCTCTCAGTCCCCTATCTCTCTCAGGCAGATATCTGTACACTGACTGGTGTCTCTCAGTCCCCTATCTCTCTCAGGACGATATCTGTACACTGACTGGTGTCTCTCAGTCCCCTCTCTCTCTATGAAGGAGATATCTGTACACTGACTGCTGTCTCTTAGTGCCCTCTCTCTCTCTTAGGGAGATATCTGTACACTGACTGGTGTCTCTCAGGGAGATATCTGAACACTGACTGGTGTCTCTCAGTCCCCCTCTCCCTCTCTCTCTTAGGGAGATATCTGTACACTGACTGGTGTCTCTCAGTCCCCTCCCTATCTCAGGGAGATATCTGTACACTGACTGGTGTCTCTCAGTCCCCTCTCTCTCAGGGAGATATCTGTACACTGACTAGTGTCTATCAGTTCCCTCTCTATCTCTCAGGGAGTTATCTGTACACTGACTAGTGTGTCTCAGTCCCCTAACTCTCTCAGGGAGATATCTGTACAATGACTGGTGTCTCTCAGTCTCCTCTCTCTCTCT
>NW_025139127.1:0-1221 GCF_004010195.1 Chiloscyllium plagiosum
CAGGAGGTACTTCACACAAGGAAGTAACCAGTGATGCTGACGGTCATATAATCCCAGTTCCAACTCCCGGGATCAGAGATACTCAGTGTCCTGTGAGGATATGAGGAACAGCTGTCCGTGGCATTTACGGACTAGATGAACTTTATGAATGCAGCTCGCACGTTGTCAGCCTATTTCTCCTATATATTGTTTCTTGCAGTCCCTGGTGGAATCTCGTCAAATACTTTGTCCTGCACTTGATGGGTCTTGGGTCTTGTGTTCTCAAACCCGAACAATCGGAAGCGGAAACTATTGATTGAAACTAATTCAATTCATAACACTCACAGGACCGCAGCGTTACACATGAGCTTCAGCAGCGCTGACAATGTCATCGAGAAAGGGGAGGAAAAGGCTGGAAACCTTCTTCACAGCTCCGCTGAAAATTCCAACAACAACTCCGAGGACCGGAGCTTCACATCTTTCTGCTCCAAAACTCTATGGTTTTATGCCGCAGAGAATTGCACCCTCAACTCCCGCGTGCAAGGTGAGGATACCAAGCCCGACACTATCAAGGATGGTAGTTAGAGCGAGGGCAACACCGGTCACTGTCATATGGACAGCCACAAACACACTCTTTGCATATGGAAGTCCATTCCTTCACACTCTCTTCATTTTACCACCATCCCAGAGATTATTCTGATAAAACAGCTTTGCACTGCCTCTGTGACAAGGAGACCATTGATTTATAAAGGTCAGAAAGTCTGTCCACAATAGCCGAAATACTGCCTCAAGAACACCACAACTCCTACACATGATTCATTTTGTAATGAAGGCTGACATTTCATTTCCTCCCCTGGTTAATGGATGCCCTGCATGAATTCTGTTCGTGATGCGTGACCAAGGACATTCCGGTCCTTTTTGGCAAAAGCACTTCCCAACCTCTCACCTTCTAATAAATACAACATGAAAAGGAACAAAGGAAATTTACAGCCCAGGAACAGGCTCTTCGACCTCCAAGTCTGAGCCGAACCAAATGTACTATCTAAACCTGTCGGTCAATTCCTAAGCATCTGTATCCCTCTGCTCTCCAACTACTACATCTGTCCACACGCATCTTCAATGAATCTACCGCGCCTGCCTCTACCACCTCTGCTGGCAACGCCTTCCAAACGGCCACCACCCTCTGTGTGAAGTACTTGCCGCGTTTACCCCCCTTAATCTTTCCACCTCTCACCTTGAAAG
>NW_025139128.1:0-1221 GCF_004010195.1 Chiloscyllium plagiosum
ATATTTGTTTAATCTCTTTGGATTCTACTTAAATCAGTGCCTGAAGCTATTTCATGTCTTATTTTTGCTCTCCTGATTTCCTTCAAGTATAAAAGCATGATCCTGTACTCCCAATTCCTCTGCCTCTGCCATATCTGCTCCCAGGAGCAGCAATTCCACCCCAGGACATCCCAGAAAGGCCTCCTACTTCAAGGACCACAATTTCCCTCTCACTTGATCAACAATGCCCTCCAATGCATACCCTCCACTTCCTGCACCTCCACCTTTATCCCACCACTTCAAACACAATAAGATTATAACCCTGCAATCTTCACCTTCCACCCCACTAATCTCCAGATACAGTGCATTATTTCTGCTATTTCTGCTACCTAAAGTCAGATCCCACCACCACAGACATATTTCCCTCTCCATCCCTATCTGCGTTCCACAGAAACCATTCCCTCAGCAACACCCTCGTTAGGCCCACCCCCTCCCACCAACCCATGCTCCACACCCTTGACCCTACCTTGCCGCCACGGGAGATGTAAAACATGCGGCCACACCTCCCTCTGACCTCTGTCCAAGACCCGAAAAGGATCTTTTCACATCAGGCAGAGATTTCTCTGCACATCCCAAAACCTCATCTACTGCATCTGGACACTATGGGAAATTTAACATGATTCATCCAACTAACCTACACATCTTTGGACTGTGGGAGCAAACTGGAACACCCGAAGGAAACCCTCACAGACACTGGGGAGAACGTGCCAACTTGAACACAGGCAGTCGCCAGAGGCTGGAATCAAACCCAGGTCCCTGGTGCTGAGGAAGCAGCGCTAACCACTAAGCCACAAGATCTTTGGTGCTGATGTGCTGCCCCACTGATAACTCAGTCACTCACCCTGCCTCATTTTCTAAGTGGCAGTGATAATGGAGTGAAATTATCGCTAGACTGTTAATCCCGAGAAACAGATAACGTTCTGGGGACCTGGGTTTGAATCCCATCACGGCAGATTTTGGAACGTGAATTCAATAAATATCTGGAAAAATTAATTGTGTGACAACAATGAATCCATTGTCAATTGTTGGGAAATCCCATCTGGTTCACTCATGACCTTTAGGGAAGGAAAATGCCATCCTTACCTGGTCTGGTCTGCATGTGACTCCAGACCTATAGCAACGTGGTTGATTCTTAACTGCCCTCTGGTTAAACGCAGCAATAAATGCTGGCCAAGCCAGTGA
>NW_025139129.1:0-1221 GCF_004010195.1 Chiloscyllium plagiosum
ACTCTCCATCATTTAAAGTATCCGACTGTAAACTTTCCTGAAAATTCTTCATTGTGTGCAGCTTACATTCTGTTTTGTTTAATCTGCCATAAAATGCCAGTTGACGTTTCCGTTCCTGTCTGCAATTGTGGTTCTTTATTTTTACTGTCTCCTGCTTATTTCCAGGTACATTAACTGTAACGTACAGTGAAAGGTCATTTACCTTGCCGCATCTCAGGTGCTCTGAACACAGACTCAGCACTAAACTTTACTGTGAATGAATACTGAGCACTGATACCAATTATGAAAAAAATATTTAATCACTGCGATTCATCGTGCAGGAAATCGTGAAGCAGCCATAAGGTGCTGAACTAAAAGTAAACAAAGGGCATGATCTGCTTTGCTCAGTGGATATGCACATGGTCCCCCCAGCGAATTGCTCCATTTGATATTTGGAATGGAACTAAGTGTCAAGTGATTGCCTTCAGGTTTTCCTGTCTAACAAGGAATGTGTAACGTTTGGTGGCTCCTTGGGGCACTGAATAGAAGGTCTTTCAGACCACGAAATAAGGGACAAGAGGCAGCTGTTCGGTTTCTTGAGCCTGCTGCACCCTTCAATAGCATCATGGTTGGTCCTACACGACTTATGTCCACTTTACTAACCTTTCCCCAGAAATTGTCAATCCCTGACTGATCAGGAATCTGTCTCTGTCTGCCTTAAATATAGGACTATTGCACAACAGCTCTCTGTGTCAAGTAGTTGCAAAGTCTCCAAACTCTGTGATCAGAAAAAAACTCTCCATTTCAGTTTGATATTGACGCCCCTTAATCCATTTATCTGCATGGGTACAGTCCCAACAAATCTGACTAAGCTTGACACCATCTAGTGCAAGGAGAATGTAAACGTCCCTCCCTCTGCCAATCCCCATTTGCTCTCATTTATCTTTCAGCCCCCTTGGGACCCCTACCCCCATGTTCCTGATAATGGGGCCCGCAAAGTCGACTCTCCTCCAACTCCGATGCCGCCTGAACTGCTGTGCTTTTCCAGCAACACAGTTTTTGACTCCCACCATCCAGGACAAAGCAACTGCTTTATTGTAACTGCATTGACGAACTTCCAGCACCTCCACCACGAAAAGGCATCAGCAGCTGTGTGTACCAGCGACAAGATACACTGCATAAAATTCACTGAAGATCCTCATAAAGCAACTTCAAACAAATGATCAATTCCATCTAGACAAG
>NW_025139130.1:0-1221 GCF_004010195.1 Chiloscyllium plagiosum
ACTGTCACAGTGTGTCTCAGTGAGTGTCACAGTGTGTCACCGTCACTCAGAGTGTGTTTCAGTGTGTCACAGTTTGTCTCAGCGAGTCAGCGAGTGTCAGAAAGTGTCACAGTCTGTCTCAGAGAGTGTCGCATAGTGTTGGAGAAACTGCCGGAGAGTGTCACAGTGTGTCTCAGCGTGTGTCAGAGAGTGTCACAGAGAGTTTCAGAGAGAGTCAGAGAGTTTCACATTGTGTCTCAGAGATTCAGGGAGAGTCAGAAAGTGTCACAATCTGTCAGCGAGTGTCACAGTGTGTTTGAGAGAGAGTCAGCCAGTGTCACAGTGTGTTTCAGAGATGGTCAGATAGGATCAGAGAGTGTCACAGTGCATCTCAAAGTGTCAGAGAGAGTCAGAGAGAGTTACAATGTGTCTGAGAGAGTATCAGAGAGAGTCAGAGACTGTCAGTGTGTCTCAGTGAGTGTCACAGTGTGTCTCAGAGAGTCAGAAAGTGTCACAGTCTGTCTCAAAGAGTGTCACAGTGTGTCACCGTCAGTCAGAGAGTGTCACAGAGTGCTTCAAATGTGCTGGTAAGTGTCAGAGTATGTCATAGATAGTGTCAGAGAGAGTCACAGTGTGTCTCAGAGAGTGTCACACTGCGTTAGAGAGTGTCACAATGTGTCTCTGCCTGTGTCAGAGAGTGTCACAGTGTATTTCAGAGAATGCCAGAGAGTGTCACAATGTGTCTCAGAGAGTGTCACAGTCTGTCACCGTCACTCAGAGTGTGTTTCAGTGTGTCACAGTGTGTCTCAGCCGGTCAGAGAGTGTCAGAAAGTGTCACAGTCTGTCTCAGAGAGTGTCGCAGAGTGTTGGAGAATGTGCCAGATTGAAACAGTGTATCTCAGCGTGTGTCAGAAAGTGCCACTGTGACATTCCCTCACCCACGCTGAGACACACTGTGACACTCTCTGGCACTTTCTCGAACACACTGTGACACTCTCTGATCCTATCTGACACCCTCTGAGACAGACTGTGACACATTCTGACTCTCTCTGACACTCTGAGACACACTGTGACACTCATTGAGACACACTGTGACACTCACTGACTCTCTCTGAAACAAACTGTGACACTCGCTGATAGATTGTGGCACTTTATGACTCTCCCTGAATTTCTGAGACACACTGTGACACTCTCTGACTCTCTCTGAAAGTCTCTGTGGCATTCTCTGACACTGTCTGAGAC
>NW_025139131.1:0-1221 GCF_004010195.1 Chiloscyllium plagiosum
CATCTTTGAAAGGAGCTGAACACTCCCGTCTGTTGGATTGAATTACCTTCCTTTAATTGAGATCGATTTCAGTCCCTGCCTTATTCGATACTGTGCTGTCATTGTGTGTGTGTGATCTGATATGAAACCTTTCCTCATGGCCGTTTACCGTTTGAACCGTAGCACATTGAACGTGAAAAGTTTATCATGTAATATTGATACAATGCAATCTTAACAATGCTCGGAGTACATTATTTTTATTGCTTGTAGATGTCTGTGGTCCCGTGTCTTTAATTATCGTCGTATAAATGCATCACTCAGTCCCTGTACTCCTTGCTCACAGGCAGTTTCACGTTATCTTGAACAGCATTTGGGAAGAGCTGAATTGCTCCAGTGCCGCGAGTAAGTTTATAATGAGTGGTCGCTGACCCTCGGTGTTTTATTCTCGGATGAGTTCCTGTGTAGGGTCCTTTCCCTGGCCATGGACAGGGATGGTAATGGAGGCAACAGTAAGTTTTCAGCTGCTTCGAGTTGGTCAAGTTGCTGTTTAATACTGGATCAGTTCGGGAGCTACCCGCCCCTGTGGGATATGACCCTGATTTTGATCTCTGGCAAACAGAAGAAGCGAGTCAACATTAGAGTGGTACTGGAAAAGCGCTTTTGCCCAAAACATCGATTTTCCTGCTTCTCGGATGCTGCCTGAACTGCTGTACTTTTGAAGCACCACTCTAATCTCCAGCATCTGCAATACCCATCTCTGCCAAACAGAAGTGCCCTATCTTTGAATTCCACCGATTCATTTTACAGTTAAATTTCCATACACTGATGTTGTTGCTTGATTGCACAGTGCTCTGAATGAGACTTTCTGCTGTCGTTTAGAAGCTTTCAAAATGGACTGAGATCAAACCAGGACAGTTGCCTCACTGCAAGAGTCAGTCAAAAAGCACAGAAACAGATCCGTCTGTCCAACCAGTCCATACCCAATGTAATCTCAAGCTAGTCAAATCCTACCTGCCTGTTCTTGGCCTATGACCCTCCAAAATCTTAACAATGATATACTTATCTAAATGCCTTTTCAACGTTTTGACTGTGTCCATATGCATCACCCCCTTTCAAAGTTAATTCCACATAATCTATACTGTTTTTTTTAAAAAAACTTACTTTTAAAATCTTTTTCCTTTTACCTTAAAAATGTGTCTCATAGTCTTAAAGTCTCTTACCATAGAAAAAGATACCTACCAT
>NW_025139132.1:0-1221 GCF_004010195.1 Chiloscyllium plagiosum
GGCTCGGTAACGTCATCTCAGGCTGACATCATGGGGATCAGCAAATCCTTCTATGCCAGTCTGTATGACTCGAAGCCAACCGACAACGCAGCCTCAAAGTCGTTCCTGTCCTCTATCACGGAGGTCCTAGACGACGGAACACGAGAGAGGCTGGACCAGCCGCTATCTCTGGATGAGCTGACCAAGGCCCTCGAGTCCTTCGAAAAGAATAAAACCCCCGGAAGCGACGGCTTACCGGTCGAGCTCTATTCCGCTCTTTGGGACTTGATTGGTCGGAACCTGCTGGAGGTGTATGTCAGTATGCTTCAGGCAGGTACCATGAGTGAATCCATGAGGAAAGGCATCAATTGGAGACCGATCTCACTGTTAAACACAGACTACAAAATCTTGTCAAAGGCCATCGCCAACCGGGTCAGGTCTGCTCTGGAATCGGTGATTCAACCTGTGCTGTACTGGGCAGGAAGATCGCTGAGAGTCTCACACTCCTCCGAGATACGATTGTCTACGTGCAGGACAGAGGGGTGGACACCTGCCTGATCAGCCTGGACCATTAGAAAGCCTTTGACAGGATATTGCATACATATACGAGGGATGTCCTCTCCAAAATGGGCTTCGGGGAGGGAATCGCTTATTGGATTAAACTGCTCTACACCAACATTGTCAGTGCAGTCTCAATCAATGGGTGGGAATCAGATAGCTTCCCAGTCAGATCTGGAGTCAGGCAGGGCTGCCCTCTCTCTCCTGCCTTGTTTGTGTGTTGCATAGAGCTATTTGGCGAGTCCATCAGGATGGATGCGAGCCTGAGAGGGGTGACTATTCCTGGCAGCGGGGGTCTGCAGGTTAAGGCCTCCCTGTACATGGATGACGTCGCCGTTTTCTGCTCGGATCCGCTGTCCGTGTGCAGACTCATGTGCATCTGTGACCAGTTCGAGCGGGCCTCGGGGGCCAAGGTAAACCGAGGCAAGAGCGAAGCCATGCTCTTCGGGAACTGGGCCGACCAATCCTCTATCCCCTTCACCGTCAGGACTGACCACCTGAAGGTGCTGGGTATTTGTTTCGGCGGGGCTGGGGCGTGCGCCAAGACCTGGGAGGAGCGGATCAGGAAGGTGAGACAGAAACTGGGCAGATGGGAGCAACGGTCGCCCTCCATCGCGGGTAAAAACCTGGTCATCAGGTGTGAGGTACTCTCCCCAGAACCTGTGCCGCCGCAGTCACCCGGGC
>NW_025139133.1:0-1221 GCF_004010195.1 Chiloscyllium plagiosum
GTGTGTATTATCGAGTCAAACAGCACAGGAACAGACCAAAGGTAAACTGAAGGGACTGCTGAAGCTGAAACACAGGCAGAAGTTGCTGGAAAAGCTCAGTCGATTGGCAGCATCTGTAGAGAGCAATCAGAGTTAACCTTTCAGGCCAGCGACCTTTCGTCAGAGCAGACCCTTCGGTCCAACTAGCCCATGCCCACCATATTGTCAAACTGCCCTAGTCCCATTCGCCTGGGTTTGGCCTATATCCCTCGAAACCCCTTTCCTTTTTTCACTCATTTTTTACTTCTTCAACTGACTTTTTAAATCAAAACGCTTGTGATATATTTTGACATCCATGTGGCTGGATTTCTGGATTTATTGAGTACATCTGAAAATCCACAACAGGACAGAATACCAGCTCCTCAAGGTGTGGGAGGGAGCTGCATCAATGTTACCCAGCAACTACAGAAACACACTTCAGAAAGCAATCCCAAATATAAAGGAATAAAATGCTTTGGTGACTCAAGCTGCAGGTAACCCAATCCTGAGTCTGTGGACTGGCCTTTTGTGACGTTCAGTCAAATTAAGAATTAAGAAAACGAGAGGCCGTGGATACTGGAAATCTGGAGCCAAAACAGAAACTTCTGGAGAACCTTTGGTAACAGATAGCAACCATACTCAGTTACAGTCAGTTCTTAGGAAGGGGCACGAGACCCAAAACATTAACTCTGCTTTCCCTCCCAGCCACAGCCAGACCTTCTGAACTTTTTCCACAAATTTCTGTTTTTGTGAAAGAATTAAGACATGGTTGGCCCCACATTCTAAACTCATAAAGAAATCTCTAATTCTGATCAGTGAGCGATTGGTGAGTGAATGAACGTGAGTGTGAGCGGGGGTTGTCCATCCTAACTCATGGGCAATGTTGATAATTCTAGCAGTCTCTGTAGTTTTCTGACACTGAGACAGAATGTCTACAATCAGGAGGATGGCTTTCCAGGGTTAAATACAACCTGAAGCTGGTGTTTTTTCATTCTCCCTGTGGAGATTCCATGTGTCTGTGAGGATGGAGCTAGTGCCTCTGCTCTACCTTGAGCACAGAGACAGGAATGGTCACTAATACCCAATTGTAAACTTAGCTCAGCACCAGCCACTAACATACCTAAATCTAAACCTAACCTGAACCCCCACCCTAACCTAAACCTAAACTGAACCTTAACCCTAACCCTAACTCTAACCCTAACC
>NW_025139134.1:0-1221 GCF_004010195.1 Chiloscyllium plagiosum
GTTATCTCAAATGCTGTATATAAACCACCCCGAACGCCTAGGTTAGATTACAGTCTCTACCTCGCTCCTGGGAATCTCATATGCTGTATGTATACCATCCTGAAACCCTCGATTAGATTCCAGTCTGTCCCTCACTCTTGGGTATCTCATATGTTGTATGTAAATCACCCTGAACCCCACGATTAGATTCCAGTCTGTCCCTCACTCTTGGGTATTTCATATGCTGTATATAAACCACCCTGAACCCCTCGATTAGATTCCAGTCTGTCCCTCACTCTTGGGTATCTCATATGCTGTATAGAAACCACTCCGAACCCCTCGGTTAGATTTCAGACTCTCCCACACTCCTGGGTATTTCATATGCTGTATGTCAACGACCCTGAACCCCTCGATTAGATTCCAGTCTGTCCCTCACTCTTGGGCATCTCATATACTGTATAAAAATCACCCCGAATCCCTCGATCAGATTTCAGTCTCTCCCTCACTCCTGGGTATCTCATATGTTTTATATAAACAACCCAACCCCTCGATTAGATTCCAGTCTGTCCCTCACTCTTGGGTATCTCATATACTGTATATAAACCACCCCAAACCCCTCGGTTAGATCACAGTCTCTCCCTCACTCCTGGGTATCTCATATGCTGTATGTAATCCACCCTGAACCCCCCGATTTGATTCCAGTCTGTCCCTCACTCTTGGGTATCTCATATGCTGTATATAAACCACCCTGAACCCCTCGATTTGATTCCAGTCTGTCACTCAGTCTTGGGTGTCTCATATGCTATATGTAAACCCTAAACCCCTCAATTAGATTCCAGTCTGGAACTCACATCTGGGGATGTGTTATTGGATCAGTGAAGTGATCCTTGTTGGATGTTAGACCAAAGACAAGATAAACGAAATGGTCAAATGTTATATTGGGAGCAGGAACACAGAATGCTGCTATTTCATTTCTGTTCTGTTACATATCTCCAAGTTTCAGATTGGGGCTGAATTTCTGTCACATTGGGGAAAATCTCAAAAGTTGTTTACTGTCCTGCATGAATGCATCATCATAACATGAATTCCCTTGAAAGATAGTAAATGGAGACAGCTTCTGGAAGGTGTCTGTATATGTGTGTGTGTGATTCTGTTTGTCTGTGTATGTCTGTTTGTGTGTGATTCTGTGTGCGTATTCAATTTTTTATGTATTTTCAAACTGTATTGATGTTGCCAGTCTCT
>NW_025139135.1:0-1221 GCF_004010195.1 Chiloscyllium plagiosum
TCGCCTTCTGTCTCGGACTCTCAGCATCCGCACCCCTTTACGTTAGAAATTCAATCAATTCAGAAACCCCTTTGTGCTTCCTCAGTGGAAAAGATTTCCGTTTGGGAAATATTTTCCTGACACCATTAAAAACGCGCATCTTTGCAGACAAGAAAGCGGTAGGAGCGCAAACAACAAACGCCCCGTCCCTGGGTGGTCTCCAACTACCAACCTTCCGGTTAACAGCCGGACGCGCTGACCAATTGCGCCACAGAGACAGGCCCGAACATCGCTCGCACAGTCTCGTTGAGGAAGCATCTATTCAATTCTTAATTCAACCTGCCCCGCCCAGAATTACCATTGTCTTCTATCAGTTCAAACACAGCGAATACTGCAGAAAGCCAACAGGTCGAGCAGCATCTGTGGAAAGGTAAACAGAGCCGACGTTTTGAGTGTGCTACGGTTTTTGTTCAGAACTCAGTGTTTTGCCTCTTCCTGAAGTTGGTCCAGGTCTGTCTCTCAATTGGCAAACACATGGCACGTGCAGTGCCGCAATGTGAAGTTATCGCCTTGGCTGTTTAATAAAAAAGCAGTGCATTGTTTAAATGGTGATATATTGGAATGTGGAGAAAGTGAGGACGAGAGGTGAAAGTCGAAAAATGTGGCACTGGAAAAGCACAACAGGTCAGGCAGCATCTGAGAAGCAGGACAGTGAACGTTTCGGGCACAAGCCCTTAATCAGGAATGATGTATGGATGACAAAGGGGTCTCAGAGTCCCTCCACACCAGTCAATGCCAGTTGTCGGGCAGATGCAGCAGGCAAAGAGCGAGGCAACTGGTATTTTACGAAGAGGAATTCAGTTCAGAAGTGGGGTATTTGAACATATTCAAGGCTAAATTCATCTGAGTTTTGAACAACAAAGAAGTGGATGGTTATGGGGGGAGGTAAGAAAATGGTTTTAAGACCAGTACAGGTCAGTCACAGAGTCTGACAGCACTGAACAGACCCTTCATCCAACTAGTCCATGCTGAGTATGTTCTCAAACTAAACCCGTCCCACCTACCAGTGTTTGGCCCATAAACCTTTGAAACTTTCATATTCATGTACTTATCTAAATGTCTTTTAAACGTTGTAACTGTACGTGTATAAAGTCATGAGGAGTATGGATAGGATAAATAGACAAAGTCTTTTCCCTGGGGTGGGGGAGGCAAGCACGAGAAGGCATGGGTTTATCGTTGGAG
>NW_025139136.1:0-1221 GCF_004010195.1 Chiloscyllium plagiosum
TCAGCACTGACCCTCCCACAGTGCGGGACACCCTCAGGGCTGACCCTCCGACAGTGAGGGGTTCCCTCAGTGCTGACCCTCTGACAATGCGGAGCTCCCTCAGTGCTGATCCTCCAACCCAATGCTTCTACTGTCACTCCTCGGGCTCAGCACTCAATGGGCATTTATCCTGCTATTCCCATGCAGAGAATTGTGGAGCAGGGAATGATAAAGTTGGATCTTGCATCGCAGACATGAGCAATAATTTCAGGTACACCCCTTTCATTAGGATATAACGTGTGAGCATTGTTCTGTATCCTATTGGGCTGGGAACATGGCCAAACATCTCTATGGCCGTGAGTGTGTGTGTGTACGGGAAAGCCTGGGGACTGATACCACAGGGTTGTGCTAAGAAAGAGTAAGGACTGGCAGGATGTTAAGGTCCGTGTGGAAGGATGGGACAGACACAGAGAGATGCTAGTTCCCTGTTGGGATGTACAATCAGACATGTATCATGTAGTGCCCGCACAGGGACATGTATTCCCAAAATCTGAAGATCAGAGACCGAATTCCGAGCAGCTAAAACTGATAACAGCGAGTACCCCCAACCTTTGCACTGAGCCACACCTTGCATTTCCCGGACTATGCAGGTTTATCACTGGGGAGTGACTCCAACCTTCTCACTCCTGGAGAGAGCTTGGACTGAGTGAGGGGGTCTGATTCCAGCTGGATCTGTCCAGGACCATCTTCCTGTCTCCTTGCTGCCAGCCCAGCTAACACCAGCTCGTCACCAGGTACTGCCTCCTCTGTGTGTGTGTGTGTGTGTCAGGTATGGTCATCGAGGGGATAACACAATAACAGACACTACCTCTCCACTTTCCTTTCTCTCTCTCTCTCTCTCTCTCACACACTGTGACTCTTGGAATCTCCCTGTGCGCTGTCAATTTTCCATCCAGCCAAAACACAAAACCGGGCCTTCCTATCAGGGTATATTGTACAGATGGATAATATTCAGAGCTGGGATTATAGAAACATAGAAAAAATACAGCGCAGTACAGACCCTTTGGCATCGATGTTGCGCCGACCCAAGCCCACCTAAACTACAATCACCCACTATCCTCCATTTGCCTATCCAATGCCCGTTTAAATGCCCATAAAGAGGGAGAGTCCACCACTGCTACTGGCAGGGCATTCTATGAACTCACGACTTGTTGAGTAAAGAATCTATCCCTAACATCTGTC
>NW_025139137.1:0-1221 GCF_004010195.1 Chiloscyllium plagiosum
AGCTCACATCTGTGACGTAGGGAATCACTGGAGAAGGCTGAGATGGATCATCTCATTTTGCATCTGGCTGGAAATTACTGCAAATGCTGTCATCTTATCTTTTGCATGGATGTGTGAGACCTCTCCATCAGTAATGGTGGGGATATCTGTAGTGCTTCCTGCAACAAGTTGTTTTATTGTTCATGACCATTCACAACTGGGTTTGACACAACTGCAGAGCTCCGATCTGATCCATTGGATGTGGGATCGCTTCGCTCTATCACTTGTTGCTGATGTTGTTTGATATGCAGATGGTCCTGTTTGGTAGCTTCACCAGTTTGGCACTTCAATTTTAGGTCTGCCTGGTGCTGCTCATGGCATGCCCTCCTTTTTTGTCAATTCTGATGTGTGAGTGCGGGATTTACAAACACATGAGATTACAGATTGTGCTGGAGTACAGTTCTGCTGCTGTTGATGTCCCACAGTGCCTCACAGGTATCCAGTTTGAGTTCCTACATCTGTTCGAAGTCTGTCCCAATTATCACAGTGATAGTACCACTCAACACAATGGAGAGTACTCTCAAATTTAAGGACCCTACAAACTCAGTCAGTAATCCTGCTGGTGAGCTACTCTTGGTGGAGGACATTGAAATCCTGTACCTAGAGTACTTTTGACACCATTTTACTGCCTCAGTGCTTCCTCCAAGTATTGTTCAACATGGAGGAGCACTGATTCAATAGCTGTGGGAGCACGGTACGTGGTAATCAGCAGGAGCCATGAGACCTTCTGGTGTCCAAAGTCAATGCTAAGTACTCCCAGGGTAAATGGTTCCTGTGTGTACACCACTGTGCCATCACCTCTGCCTGGTCTCTCCTGCTGGTGGGACAGGACATATCAGAGATTTCAGGAGAAAGTGAAGATTGCAGATGCTGGAAATGAGAGTCGAGAATGTGGTGCTGGAAAAGCAGAGCAGGTCAGGCTGATGAAGGGCTTAGGCTCGAAACATCGATTCTCCTGCTCCTCGGATGCTGCCTGACCTGTTGTGCTTTTCCATCACCACAATCTCGATATCTAGGGATGGTGATGACCGTGTCTGGTCATTGTCTGTAACGGATGATTCCATGAGTATGACTTTGTCAGGCTGTTCATTGACAAGTCTGTGAGACAGCTCTCCACATTTTGGCACAAAAAAAACAGATGGTAGTCTAGAGGATGTTGCACGGTCAAGAGGGCTGATTCTG
>NW_025139138.1:0-1221 GCF_004010195.1 Chiloscyllium plagiosum
GAGAGTAGAAATATCAATGATTAGGGCACATAGGTTAAGGTTAAAGGGGAACGAGTTTAAAGGAGATGTGAGAGGAATGATTTTAACACAGAGGGTGGTAAGTGCCTCAAATGTGCTTCCAGAGGTGGTGGTGGAGATGGACACAATTTCAAAGTTGATGAGACATCTTGTCATACATATGTACTGGGTGGGAATTGAGGGATATGGACCAGAAAGAGGAAAGGTCTTTTAGATCAGAAATGCATCATGTGTCTGCACAATCTTGGTGAAGGACCTGTTCCAGTGCTGTACCTTTCTTTGTTCTCTGGTGGTATCATGCTAAAGCCAATGGATGAGAAATTTAGAGGCTCCAGACCAGTGTCCTGAGGGCAAGTTCAAATTCTACCACAATACTGTTAGAATTTCAACCAGATGAATAAAAACAACATCTGGAATAGATGCCGAGGCAAAATGGGCTATGTTTTGGATTCACAATAACAATCTGGCAAGAAGTCGGGTGAGGACGATCTTGAAATCAGGAACAACTTACAGAATCTTTTTGGCAGTGGCAAAGTTTCTTACTAGGCAGTGGTGAGTTGTCACTGAAGCAGGATTCTAGCTTACTAACAGTACAAATCACCTTGTTAACATTCAGCTTCCTACATTACCAAATGTGCCAAACAAGCTAGACATCAAGAAATCTCAACATGGAAATTAGATTGGAATCCTGGTGACCTTCGCAAACTGTGAGGAGTTTCCATGTTAGCACAATCTATGAACACCAGCTGCACATTCCTCACATCCACAAATATTGGCATCTGACATTTGCCAACCCAACATGATCAAACATGACCATCATGGCACTTCCCTGACACACTGGCAGGGTGCTCTGGAATCCAGACTTGTATTCCAGGGTGCACTGCCAACTAGCATTGAAAGGTTGCAGTGCGGACACTTTGTGCTCACAGACAGGCACCCAGCTCACAGGTTGGAAAAGGCTGCATCTCAGTGCCACTCACTTGCTCTCTTCATGGTCACTTAGTGTCTACCCAATATTCACAGCATCCTTGCTGTGCCTTGCTGTGCCAAGTCTGTTTGCATGTTGGCACTCAGTCAGGGCCTGAAGCCATCAGTACAGCTATATGGTATGATTTTTTGCCCAGACTAAAGGAGATATCTCATTATTAAAGATCTGCCCTGGAGTTGGGATGGTGAGGAGGTGACATAAAGTCATGAAGTCAC
>NW_025139139.1:0-1222 GCF_004010195.1 Chiloscyllium plagiosum
ACCGTTTAAAAATTACACTACCCCCTACATAATTCAAAGATTGAAGAGGATTGTTCGGTCTCTCTCACACACACAGACAGACAGACACCACATTACTTTGTAGTAGAATACCAATAACTTCATAAATAATCAGAATGAGAACTGGAATGAAGGATTTCGTTAGAGGTAGGATGAGAGAAATTGCGTTTCTTCTGGATGTCAGTTTGCTCGGTGAGCTGGAGAGTTCATTTTCAGACAGTTCATCACTATACTAGGGAACACTATCAGTGAGCCTCCGGTGAAGTGCTAGTGTTTTTTTACAATTTCTATTTAACTGTTTAGGTTTCCTTGAGTCAGTGATGTAATTTCCAGTATTGGTGATTTCATGTCCGACTCTTTCTCTCATAGAGTGTTAAATGGAATCAAAACCGATGTATTTGTCGATAGAGTTCCGATTGGATTGCCATCCTTCTAGAAATTCTCGTGCGTGTCTCTGTTTTCTTGTCCTAGATGGATGTGAAGACCCAGTCAAAATGGTGTACTTCCTCATCCTTACGTAAGGATACTAGTGATAGTGGGCCATGTCTTTCTCTGGCTAGTTGTTGTTCATCTCTCCTGGTGGCTAGATTTCTGCCTGTTTTTCCGATGGAGTGTTGATACAGTTCTTGCAACGCTAATTCTTCCTGGAGCAGAACAGGCAAAGATGTGAACTTATTGCAGTTCTCAAAATTATGAAAAACTGTTGCCGTGTAAAAGAGGAATACTTTGTTTCTGTCAGTTGGCATTACTACATCAATGATTTCTAATTTCAAAGTTTTCAGCAAAAAATCCAGGAGTGAGATAAGGAAACACTTCTTTATTGAGAGATTGTTAAGATTTCGAATGGACTGCATGGGAGATTTGTGGATGAAGAATCAAAAGAGAATTGGATGTGCATTTGGAAATATGAATTTAGCAGGCTGCAGAGATAGAGCGGGCAAATGGGAGGGGCTTGTGAGACATTACTGGAGCTTGTCAGACATTACTGGAGCTGACAAAGGCCTCCTCCCGCACTTTAAAGTTCTGTATTCTATCATTTACCTGAACTGAATAAAAGTCAGTATCCGATTATTTCCCATTGTAAATGCTTGCAAATACCTGATTAGTTGGTGCAGTATGAGCATTTAAAATGGAAGTATTGCAAGATCAGCTTCATTATGAAATTTAATTATTACTCAGAACATGAATATTTTAAATGCTGTAT
>NW_025139140.1:0-1222 GCF_004010195.1 Chiloscyllium plagiosum
GCAGTGCTAACCACTGTGCCACCGTGCCGCCCACCGTGCGTGGGATAGGCTGGATTAATCCAGGGGTTAGGGTCTGGAACACAGTGTCTGAGAGTGTGGAATAGGCCGGTCAATCCAGCGGTTAGTGTCTGGAACGCAGTGCCTGAGAGTGCGGGATAGGGCTGATTAACCCAGGGGTTTTGGTCTGGAATACAGTTTCTGAGAGTGTGGGATGGGCCAGATTAATGCAGGGTTTAGGGTATGAAAGAGAGTGCCTGAGAGTCAGGGACAGGCCAGATTAATCCAGGGGTTATGGCCTGGAACACAGTGCCTGAGAGAGTGGAATAGGCCAGATTAATCCAGGGGTTAGGGTCTGGAACACAGTGCCTGAGAGCGTGGGGTTGGCCCGGTCAATCCAGGGGTTCGTGTCTGGAACACAGTGTCTGAGAGTGTGGGATTGGCCGGGTCAATCCAGGAGTTAGTGTCTGGAACACAGTGCCTGATAGTATGGGATAGGCCGGAATAATCCAGAGGTTAGGGTCTGGAACACAGTGCCTGAGAGTGTGGGATAGGCCGGATTAATCCGGTGGTTCGGGTCTGGAACACAGTGCCTGATAGTGTGGGATAGGCCGGATTAATCTGGGGGTTAGGTTCTGGAACACAGTGCCTGAGAGTGTGGGATACAGTGGATTAATCCAGAGGTTAGGGTCTGGAACACAGTGCCTGAGAGTGTGGAATAGCCCAATTAATCCAGAGGTTAGGATCTGGAACACAGTGCCTGAGAGTGTGGGATAGGTGTGAATAATCCAGGGGTTAGGGTCTGGAACAGAATGCCTGAGAGTGTGGGGTAGGCCAGGTCAATCCAGGTGTTAGTGTCTGGAATACAGTCCCTGAGAGTATGGGATAGGCCGGATCAATCCAGGGGTTAGGCTCTGGAACACAGTGCCTGAGATTGTGCGAGAGGCTGGTTTTATCCAGGGGTTAGGGTCTGGAACACAGCATCTGAGAATGTGGGTTCGGCCGGATTAATCCAGGTGTTAGGGTCTGGAACACAGTGCCTGAGAGTGTGGGAAAAGGTGTGAATTATCCAGGGGTTAGGGTCTGGAACACAGTGTCTGAGAGTGTGGAATAGGCCGGTCAGTCCAGGGGTTAGTGTCTGGAACGCAGTGCCTGAGAGGGCTGGATATGGCGGATTAATCCAGGGGTTAGTGTCTGGAACACAGTGTCTGCGAGTGTGGGATAG
>NW_025139141.1:0-1222 GCF_004010195.1 Chiloscyllium plagiosum
CTAACTTCCCAACTTCTATACTCAGTTCCTTGATTGATGAAGGCCAGTGTGCCAAAAGCCTTCTTCATTGCCCTGTTTATATGTGACTACAATTTCAGAGAAACGTACACCAGAACTCCAAGGTCCCTCTGTACATCTATACTCCTGAATGCCCGACAGTTCAACATGAAACTCCTATCTTGATTTCTCTATAAAATGCAGTACTTCACACTTATCTACATTAAACACCTTTTGCCATTTCTCGACCCAATTCTCCAGCTGATCAAGGTCCTCCTGCATTTTCTAATACACTTCCTCGTTTTCCACGATAACACCTATTCATCTGCAAACTTACTAATCATGCCCTGTACATTCTCATCCAAATCATTGATATAGATAACAAACAGCAATGGGCCCAGCACCGGCCCCTGAGTCCATTAGTCACAGACCTCCAGTCTGACAAGTATCCTTTCACTATTACCCTCTGCTTCCTACCATCAAGCCAAGTGTGCATTCAATTTGGCAGCTCGCCCTGGATTCCATGCCATCTAAACTGCCAGAGCAGCCTACACTGTGGAATCTTAGAAAAGACCTTATTGAAATCCAAGTAGACAAAATCTACCACCCTGCCCATGTCAGACTTTCTGGTCACTTCATCAAAGAACTCAAACACATTTGTCAGGCATGATCTCCTACATACAAATCCATGCTGACTATCCCTAACCAAGTGCATCTATGTCTTATCTCTCAGAATCTCTCAAGTAACTGACCTTCCACAGATGTTAGGTTTACTGGTCTACAGTTCCCAGGTTTTTCTTTGCACTTCTTCTTGAATAAGGGCATAAAACTCGCTCTTCACCAGTCGTTCAGGAGCAAACCCACAGCTAACGATGAATCAAAAATGGAAATGAGGCCCCCGCAATTTCTTCTCCAGCCTCTTGAAATGTTCTTGGATGTATCTGTTCAGGACAAGAGAATTTACCCACCTTCACATATTCTAATAGATCCAACACCTCCCGTACAGTGACATGGACTGTCCCCAAGATATCACCACGAACTTGCCCAAGTTGCTAAGCTTTCATGCCTTTCTCCGTGGTAAACATAGTGGAGCAATATCCATTGAGAACCTCATCCATCTCCAGCAGTTCTATACACGCATGCCCACTTTGGACCTTGAGGAGCCCTATTCTCTCTCTGGTTATTCTTGTTACTTTAATATTAAAGTGAACAGACAGGTCAGGCT
>NW_025139142.1:0-1222 GCF_004010195.1 Chiloscyllium plagiosum
CACACAGAGCTGCCGGGGAGGGAGTTACTGAACACATTCACACAGAGCTGCTGGGAACGGAGTTACTAAACACATTCACACAGAGCTGCCGGGGAGGAAATTACTGGACACATTCACAAAGAGATGCTGGACAGAGAGTTACTGAACACATTCACACAGATCTGCTGCATATGGAGTTTCTGAACACATTCACACAGAGCTGCCGGGGAGGGAGTTATTGAACACATTCACACAGAGCTGCTGGGGAGGGAGTTACTGAGCACATTCACACAGAGTTGCTGGGGAGAGAGTTACGGAACACATTCACACACAGCTGTTGGGGAGGTAGTTACTGAACACATTCACATAGTGTTGCCGGGGTGGGAGCTACTGAACACATTCACACAGAGCAGCTGGGGAGGGAGTTATTGAACACATTCACACAGAGCAACTGGGGAGGGAGTTACTGAACACATTCACACAGAGCTTCTGAGGAGAGAGTTACTGAACACAGTGACGCGAGCTGCTGGGGAGGGAGTTACTGAACACATTCACACAGAGCAGCTGGGGAGGGAGTTATTGAACAGAGCTGCCGGGGAGGGAGGTATTGAACATATTCACACAGAGCTGCTGGGGAGGGAGTTACTGAGCACATTCACACAGAGCTGCCGGGGAGGGAGGTATGAACACATTCACACAGAGCTGCTCGGGAGGGAGTTACTGAGCACATTCACACAGAGCTGCTCGGGAGGGAGTTACTGAGCACATTCACACAGAGCTGCTGGTGAGAGAGTTACTGAACACGTTCACACAGAGCTGCTGGTGAGAGAGTTACTGAACACATTCACACAGATCTGCTGCATATGGTGTTTCTGAACACATTCACACAGAGCTGTTGGGGAGAGTGTTACTGAACACATTCACACAGAGTTGCTGAGGAGGGAGGTACTGAACACATTCACACAGAGTTGCTGAGGAGGGAGTTATTGAACACATTCACACAGAGCTGCGGGGAGGGAGTCACTGAACATATTCACACAGAGCTGCTGGGGATGGAGTTACTGAACACATTCACACAGAGTTGCAGGGGTTGGCGGGGGGAGATACTGAACACATTCACACAGAGCTGCTGGGGAGGAAGTTACTGAACACATTCATACAGAGCTGCTGGGGTGTGGGGGGTGAGTTACTGAACACATTCACACAGAGGTGCCGGGAAGGGTGTTACTGAACACATTCACAG
>NW_025139143.1:0-1222 GCF_004010195.1 Chiloscyllium plagiosum
GACGTTTTGGGCAAAAGCCCTTCATCAGGAATAACGACAGAGAACCTGAAGCGTGGAGAGCTACAGGGAGAGGCTGAACAGGCTGGGGCTGTTTTCCCTGGAGCGTCAGAGGCTGAAGGGTGACCTTATAGAGGTTTACAAAATTATGAGGGGCATGGATAGGATAAACAGACAAAGTCTTTTCCCTGGGGTCGGGGAGTCCAGAACTAGAGGGCAGAGATTTACGGTGAGAAGGGAAAGATGTAAAAGAGACCTACGGGGCAACTTTTTCACGCAGAGGTTGGTACGTGTATGGAATGAGCTGCCAGAGGATGTGGTGGAGGCTGGTACAATTGCAACATTTAAGAGTCATTTTGATGGGTATATGAATAGGAAGGGTTTGGAGGGATATGGGCCAGTTGCTGGCAGGTGGGACTAGATTGGGTTGGGAAATCTGGTCGGCATGGACGAGTTGGACGGAAGGGTCTGTTTCCATACTGTACATCTCTATGACTCTAATTTATTTACCATTGTAACCCTCACCCATGTTTTAGTTGTCTTTAGACTTGATCATTCCAACTTAGGCTGATACCTTCTACCCTAAAGTTGAGGCCATTCTAATGCTTGCTGCCCATGTCAGCTAACTTGCACCAAATACTGCTCGTTTATAAGTATGTAAGTTAGTTCGCTGAGCTTGTAGGTTTGTTTTCAGATGTTTACTATACTTAGTAATATCATCAGTGAGAGTCTCTGGTGAAGTGCTGGTGGTATGTCCCACCTCTCTATTTATAGGTCTTGGTTTCTTAAGGTGGGTGATGTCATTTCTGGTTCATTATTTTCCCCCAAGGAATGGTAGATAGGATCTAAATCAATGTGTTTATTGATGGAGTTCTCGTTAGAATGCCACGCCTCTAAGAAATGGTTCAGGCACGATAGCCAAACGCTAACTCAAAGACACCTCCTCCTACCACCCCCTCGACCATGACGCCACTTCCCATCATCAAACCATCATCTCCCAGACCATACAGAACCTCATCACGTCAGGAGATCTCCCACCCACAGCTTCCAACCTCATAGTCCAGGAACCCCGCACCGACCGATTCTACCTCCTTCCCAAATTCCACAAGCCTGACCACCCCAGCCAACCCATTGTCTCAACCTGCTCCTGCCCCACCGAACTCATCTGAACCTACCTCGATACTGTCCTATCCCCCCCAGTCCTGGAACTCCCCACATATGTTCG
>NW_025139144.1:0-1222 GCF_004010195.1 Chiloscyllium plagiosum
TGAAGGGAGAACGTAGGGATGTATGCAACTATGTTAATACCTTGTCATGCTTCGGTGAAAAAAAATAGCAAAACGTCTTTCATTTTGTTAGAAAAAATAGCTCAGTGGATGGCGTGTCCAGTTGACTTGTGGGTAATGCTAGGACAGACTAAGTTGGTGGGCACAGTTAGTGAGGTATGTGCAGTGCTGTCAGATGACGGTTCGACTATTTTGAGTGGTTATGCATTGGTAATAGAAGAATATAGACAGAGGGTCAGAAAAATAGAGAGAGAAGTAGGTGAGGCTTATTTTGAGCTTGAAAGAATTACGCACAGTCATTTTGATTGATGGGTGTGGGCCATAAAAATGGATAATACCTGTGAGGCTCAAAGGGAGATTATTCTGCTGGAGGAATTTAAAGACTCACTTCCAGAGATAGTAAGAGTTCATGTGAATGAACAGAAAGTTCAAGATGTGAGAAGCATGGCAAAAATGGCAGGTAAATATACATTGATGCATGAGATGAAATTTAGCTTCTGGGAGGGTTTTCATCCTGTGAGGGACAGAAATTGGGAGAAGGGGAGATTCTACCCTGTAAAACATAGAGTAAAGCACACTGGCAATAGGTTAGCACAGGTTAAAAATAAGCTCAAGCGGGTTGAAAGGTGGTGAAAGGCCTCAGTAGTTCTCACTATAAGGGAGTGGAAAACACAGAATTACAGTGGGGATGGTTTAAGAAGGGCATTGGGAAAAGGTGTTTGCACTGCAGTAAGCTGGGACACACCGTGGAGGCATTGAAGGAAGACACTTTAGGAAAAGATGCGGTAAAAGAGGTTAAGCCAGTGGCATTAGTGAACCTAGTAAAGAAGACCCCAAGTCTCCAAGGAGCTGCAGGAGAGTGCGCAACCTAGGTATAGAGTCAGTGCCTGGTCCCTATAAAGAATTCGCCTCTGTGGATAAAGTTTACTCAGAAGCTGTGTGGGGGGCAACAATAAATTATAATTTTGTGAGATACGGGATCGGCTCAGTCTCTAATAGTAGAGAAGTGGGTGCCAGAAAAGCACAACAGGACAGGCAGAATCCTAAGAGCAGGACAGTCGAAATATCATGTATAAACCCATAATCAGGAAGGTGGCGGGGAGAAAAGGGGGCTCACAGATAAATCGGACGGTAGGAGCTGGGCTGACAGGAGGGTCACTGGGAAGGCGACAGGAAGACGTAGTTGGGAGTGAGAGTGATATGT
>NW_025139145.1:0-1222 GCF_004010195.1 Chiloscyllium plagiosum
TAACTGGTCTGTAATTCCCCATATTTTGTTTACCTCACTTTATAAACAGTGGCGTCACATTTGCTGTTTTCGAATCTGGTGGGACTGCCCTGGAGTTCAGCATATTCTATCAAATCATCACAATTGCATTTACAAGTTTTACCGCTACCTCTTCTAGAACCCTGGGATGCATTCCATCAGGGCCAGGAGACTTGCTTACCTTCAGGTCCGTTATCTTGCGCAACACTATCTCTTCCATAATAATGAATGTTTCCAAGGTCCTTACCTACCTTCGTCTCTTTGGCAATTACTAGCATTCTATTAGTGTCCTCCACTATGATGACAGATACAAAACACCTGTTCAATGCCTCGGCCATTTCGTCATACCTTATAGCTAAATGACCCTTCACATCCTCTGAAGGACCAATATTTACTCGAGTCATGCTTTTACATTTTATGTATTTATAGTATATACCACCATCTATCTATCTTTATATTCTGTACTTGTTTTTTTTGTACTTGTTTTTTTTTTCTCTCGTGTTCTATCATACTTTTCTTTATAGTTCATTTTGTGGCTTTCTGTTCACCTTTAATGTTTTTCCCAATCGTTTAGGTCTCTGCTGTTCTTGGCCTCTTCGCATTTCTTCTCTTTCAATTTGATAGCGTCCCTTATTTCCTTCGACACAATTGACAGATTACCCATCTTCTTAGAGTCTTTCCTTTTCACTGGAATATACTTTTGGCACGGAAATTAAAAATCTCCTCTGAAAGTTGTCCACTGCTTGTCAACTCTCCCATCATGAAGTATTTATTTCGAGCTGACTTTCGCCATCTGCTCCCTCATTCTATTGTCGTCTCCCTTGCTGAAGCACAGCTACTTGTTATTGGATTTTATCTTCTCTCTAACTGTATTCTAAATTCTACCATACTGTGATCACTCCTTCACTATGATGTGAATACTTATTCTTGTCTCATTGTACATGACCTTTCTGGGGACGGTGGGACTTCTATAAACAGGATGGTCAGCACCTGAACCTGAGGGGCACCAGTATCCTTGGTGGGAGGTTTGCTAGTGCTCTTGGGGGGGTGGGGTTTAAACTAACTCTGCAGGGGCATGGGAACCCAGACTGTAGCTTTAGGGTGCAGGACCACGAGTGCAGAGAGGTTAGGAACATGGCATCAATTTCAAAGGAGGGTGCCTGTAAACATAAAAGTGGCTTGAAGTGTGTATACTTCAATGCAA
>NW_025139146.1:0-1222 GCF_004010195.1 Chiloscyllium plagiosum
CGGGTTAAATAAATTAAAATATCTAGTAGATTTCCAGTCTCCTCAGTTTAGGGCACTGTATCTGTGCTGCCTGGTTAAATAAATGACAGCCAGACTACTAAGACCTTTCGGAATCCGAGTAGCACACAAACCCAACAACACTCTCAAACAAAAACTAATAAACCTAAAAGACCCAGTACATCCCATGGACAAAACCAACGTCGTCTACAAAATTCCATGCAAGGACTGCCACAAACACTACGTAGGACAAACAGGAAGAAAGTTAGCCACCAGGATACACGAACACCAGCTAGCCACAAAAACACACGACCCTCTCTCCCTCGTAGCCCTACACACGGATGAAAAAAAAACACCATTTCGACTGGGACAACACATCTATCCTGGGACAGACTAAGCACATGTCAGATAATTCCTCGAGTCCTGCCACTCCAACCACAACTCCATAAACAAACACATAGATCTATTTCCGCCAACTCCAAACAGACCACACAACCAAGGATATATTTCCCTCCCCACCCCTATCAGCGTTCCGGAAAGACCACTTCCTCCGCGACTCCCTCGTCAGATTCACACCCGCCACCAACCAAACCTCCACTCCCGGCACCTTCTCCTGCAACCGCCGGAAGTGCAAAACGTGCGCCCACACCTCCCCCCTCACTTCCTTCGAAGGCCCCAAGGGATCCTTCCATATCCATCAGAAAGTCACCTGTACCTCCACACACATCATTTACTACACACAATGTGGCCTCCTATACGTTGGGGAGACAGGCCGTCTACTTGCGGAACGTTTCAGGGAACACCCCTGGGAAACCCGCACCTACCAACCCAACCGCCCCTTGGCTGAACCCTTTAACTCCCACTCCCACTCCGTCAAGGACATGCAGGTCCTTGGCCAACTCCCTCGCCAGACCATGGCAACACGACGCCTGGAAGAAGAGCGCCTCATCGTCTGCCTAGGAACCCTCCAACCACAAGGGATGAATGCAGATTTCTCCAGCTTTCTCATTTCCCCTCCCCCAGCTTTTCTCAGTCACAACCCTCGGGCTCAGCACCACCTTCTTGAACTGCAATTTTCTTCCCGACCTCTGCGACTGCACCCCCTATCCGGCCTTTCACCGTCACCTTAACCTCCTTCCACCTATCGTATTCCCAGCGCCCCTCCCCCAGTCCCTCCCGCCTACCTTTTATGTTAGCCTGCTTGGCACACCCTTCTCCTTCCTAA
>NW_025139147.1:0-1222 GCF_004010195.1 Chiloscyllium plagiosum
GAAGTGATAGAACAAGGGTTGTAGTGAAAGGGGAACACAACCAGAGTCAAAGTGCTTATGTGGTGTAGAAGGCTCAGATTCACTGGGGTCATATTTAGAGATTTTGCCGGGTCCGAATACTCTGCTTCAGAGGGAAATGTTACTATCGCAGTCAAAGTTCACGAGCTGGGTAGCGAGGCAGGCGGGTGTAACAGCATTGAGTACAACCGTATACAGAATGTTTGATGATCATGGCAATGACTGCGATAAGGACAATGATGGTCATGAAGACAATGAGTCCCTGCAGCAAAGCTGTGCCCCATAAACCGAGCTAAGAGCACATCTCACTGTGCTCTGGATGTGCAGCACAGTGGCAGCTTATTGGATATTTTGGTCTCAGTCAGTAATCACTGGATTTGACAACATACGTGCAGCAAATGGAGCCAAAGAGGGCGCATGTGCCCCGGTTCTCAGCCAGCAGATAGTGAAAAAGCCATCCTGTTCTGTAAGGCTATAGTACGAATGTCTCCGCATTTAGCTGCTCGAGCACTTTGGCTGTGGCATTGCCCACCCCTTCAAGGTGGGAGCCAATGTGGGGTTTCTATTTCCAAGCGGACAGCTACATTGCGATGTGAAAACATAGAGAGAACCTGGTCAAGAGTGATAAGAGTTCGCCTTCTGCAAGTTCGTGGCTTCGTGAAGGGAGAGGACTGGGAATAATCGCGAAATGGGACTACGTACAAAACTTTGCAGCTCCCAGTCAAAGATTAATGTAGGCTTTGTGGCCACAAATGAAGTATGTGCCATTGTTGATCCGCAGAGTGTCAGTCTGGGTTCCTATACAGGCGGTTATGAAAGCGTCATTCAAAGTGGTCCTGTTGAGGTCCTGCAAGTATCGTACACTGCCTTACGATGTGGACAGACTCGCCGATGGGTTAAGGAGCGGGGGTTAGCACACCTGCTGTTACCAGTATTCCATCCAGCGGATTTACGTTTTTCAGGCAGATGGATCGCTCGGGTGCAGCCTGCCCATGAGGAGTAGGGCTGGAGGTTTTTGGGAGAGATTTACAAGATTTAAATTTGTTCAGTCGGTATTCTGTTGATTTCTAACAGGCTTGACAGTTTCCCTCCTAATTTCCCACTTCAGTTGGTCGGTTGAAAGTTGAAAGGTTCCCAGTCCTCCGATTTCCCACAAATATTTGCTATGCTATACTTCTTTCCCATTTGTCTTTATATTATTTTA
>NW_025139148.1:0-1222 GCF_004010195.1 Chiloscyllium plagiosum
CACAGCTGGTCAGGCAGCATCCGAGGAGCAGGAAAGTCAACGTTTCAAACATAAGATCTTCATCAGGAATGACACAGCAGCTGAAGACCATACAATATACACTTGAATTTGAATTGAATGAAATCGACCTGAATGCCATCCCCAGGACACTGGAAACATTGAGTTATTTGCCAGACACAGGGATCCTCATGCCCTTATTTTGAGAGGGCTACCTGACCTATGTGCACCCAACACCCTGCCATCCACATGTCAATGCCTGGTTGGATTCAATCGATCAAGTGATGAAGTCCTGATCATTCTATTGGAGGACACTAAAGACCCTCCCAAAAGGCTGGACAACTCCTGAGTAGAAGAATTGCTGCAACACTAGGGTCAGGAAGCCCTTTATCAGGAATGCGGAGTGGTAAGGGATAAATAGAGTGGTAGGACTGGGGGTAGGTCGGTGCAAAGATGATAGGTGGATGCAGGTAGGGAGTAATTGTGTTAGGTTGGTGGGAAGGGAGGGGCGGATAGGTGGAAAGAAAGATGGACATGTAGGACAAGTCATGAGGGCGGTGCTGACCTGGAATTCTGCAACTGCGATGAGGTGTGGGGAGGGATAATGAGGAAACTGGTGAAATCCACATTGATGCCAAGGGGTTGGAGGGTCCCGAGACACATTCTTCCTCCAGGCATCGGGTGGTTAGGGAGTGGTGATGGAGGAGGTCCAGGACCTGCATGTGAGTGGGAGGGGTTGTTGAAGTCTTCAGCCACAGGGCGGTGGGGTTGGTGGGTGTGGATTTCCCAGAGCTGTTCTCTGTAGCACATTGCAAGTAGACATCCTGTCTCCCCAGTGTAGAGGAGACAGCATCAGGAGCAACGGATACAATAACCGACATGTGTAGAAGTGCAGGTAAAACTTTGATGGATGTGGAAGGCTCCTTTGGGACCTAGGACGGAGGTGAGCGGGGAGGTGTGGGCGCGGGTTTTGCAATTCCTATGGCGGCAGGGGAAGGTACCATGAGGGCAGGGTGGGTTCTCAGGGGGTATGGACCTGACGCGGAGGGAATGGTATTTACAGAAAGCGGATAGAGGTGGGGAGGGCAATATATATCTGGTAGTGGGGTCCATTTGTAGGTGGTGGAAATGTTGGTGGATGATATGAAGTATATGGCGGTGGGTGGGGTGGAAGGTGAGGACCGTAGGGAGGGGGGAAGGTTCCATCTTTGATGCAGTTGGAGAG
>NW_025139149.1:0-1222 GCF_004010195.1 Chiloscyllium plagiosum
ATACCGTGACCTTTCTGCAAGAGCAATTATGATGAGATTAGATCCCGTACAGTGTGGAAACAGGCCCTTCGGCCCAACAAGTCCACACTGACCCGCCGAAGCGTAACCCACCCAGACCCATTCTCCTACATTTTCCCCTTCACCGAACACTATGGGCAATTTAGCGTGGCCAATTGACCTGACCTGCACATTTTTGGATTGTGGGAGGAAACCCACACAGACACGGGGAGAATGTGCAAACTCCACATGGAGAGTAGCCTGAGGCAGGAATTGAACGTGGGTCTCTGGCGTGGCGAGGCAGCACTGCTAATCGCTGTACCACCGTGCTGCCCCCACACATGTGAACTATGGGCAGCAGGACAGATGTGACACAAACTCGACCCAATCCATAGAGAGTGGTACTTGACTGAATTCATACCAGTCAACTGACACAAACAACATTGACTTCGGGGATTCTTGATGACTTTCCATTGAAAGCCCGAATAAGGGTTGAAATGACAGTGCTCAATTGAAGACAGCAGCATTAATTTTAGAGGATAACATTTGAAGATGTTTGATAAGCCCAGGGCCCTCTTGTCGAAGGAAAGGATTTGCTTATGAAAGAAAAGAACATTCTTCCAAACTACATTACAAGCACAAATGCAAAACGTATGAATAATAACGCATATTGAATATGTCTTTTCGGGTTTGATCAGAAAGATGAACATATCTATATTCCCAAATCCACGGGGCAGGAAATTTAAGACAATGAGAATTTCATTTCGTGCAAATGTGTGTTCTGGAATTTACCTTTGAACCCTAATTCCCCACAAACATTTCGCTCAAACTGTGAAATGGACGATGATGCGAATCAACCACAGAAATATTATATGAATCTGCAAGTTCACACTATCCCATCACATAGCGCAATTTGCGCTTCACTTCATGCCTGCCATTTGATTTAGAGCAAGTACGGATGATGCCCGCCTTACAACAAGTATTTGCAAAGCTTAAGATGTCTGACACGATCCTCAACCATGGACGATGAGGGAGTAGAACGAATCCCCAACCGACACTGACAAGTGAAATTGAGTGAACGTAGCCAAAAAAGGATTGAGAAGCAAGTTCTATTATTACTCGCATTTGAAATTAGGCATCCTTGAATAAGATACAGGCGAGACGGATGTGGACAGAAACGTTGGACGTGAGCAGAACATCAATGGACACTCTTGAAGAAGATCTA
>NW_025139150.1:0-1222 GCF_004010195.1 Chiloscyllium plagiosum
GGTCTGACAGAGAGGGTGTAATGTAATCTCTCAATATAATACAGGTCTGACAGAGAGGATGTAATGTAATCTCTCAGTATGATACAGGTCTGACAGTGAGGGTGTAATGTAATCTCTCAGTATGATACAGATCTGACAGAGAAGGTGTCATGTCGTCTCTCATTATAATACAGGTCTGAAAGAGAGGGTGTAATGTAATCTCTCAGCGTGAGGCAGGTCTGACAGAGAGGGTGTAATGTATGCTCTCAGCATGATACAGGTCTGACAGTGAGGGTGTAATGTTATCACTCAGCATGATGCAGGTCTGACAGAGAGGGAGTAATGTAATCTCTCAGTATTACACAACTCTGACAGAGAGGGTGTAATGTAATCTCTCAGCCTGATGCAGGTCTGACAGAGAGGATGTAATGTAAACTCTCAGTATGATACAGGTCTGACAGAGAGGATGTAATGTAATCACTCAATATAATACAGGTCTGACAGAGGGGGTGCAATGTAATATCTTAGTATAGGACAGGTCTGACAGAGAGGGTGTAATGTAATCTCTCAGTAAGATACACGTCTGACATAAAGGATGTGTAATGTAATCTCTCAGTATGATACAGGTCTGACAGAGAGGGTGTAATGTAATCTCTCAGTATGATACAGGTCTGAAAGAGAAGATGTAAAGTAATCTCTCATTATAATACAAGTCTGACAGAGAGGATGTAATGTAAACTCTCAGCGTGATGCAGGTCTGACAGAGAGGGTGTAATGTAATCTCTCAGCATGAGACAGGTCTGACAGTGAGGGTGTAATGTAATCACTCAGCGTGATGCAGGTCTGACAGAGAGGGTGTAATGTAATCACTCAGTATGATACAGGTCTGACCGAGAGGGGGTAATGTAATCACTCAGTATAATGCATGTCTGACAGAGAGGGTATAATGTAATCACTCAGTATGATACAGGTCTGACAGAGAGGGTGTAATGTAATCTCTCAGTATAATGCATGTGTGACAGAGAGGGTAAAATGTAATATCTCACTATGATATAGGTCTGACAGAGAGGGTGTAATGTAATCTCTCAGTATGATACAGGTCTGACAGAGAGGATGTAATGTAATCTCTCAGTATGATACAGGTCTGACAGAGAGGGTGTAATGTAATCTCTCAGTATGATACAGATCTGACAGAGAGGGTGTCATGTAATCTCTCATTATAATACAGGTCTGAAAGAGAGGG
>NW_025139151.1:0-1222 GCF_004010195.1 Chiloscyllium plagiosum
GGGTCAGTGCTGAGGGAGTGGGCACTGTCAGAGCGTCAGTACTGAGGGAGTGCTGCATTGCCGGAAGGTCAGTGCTGAGGGGGTGCCGCACTGTCGGAAGGTCAGTGCTGAGGGAGTGCCGCACTGTCGGAGGGTCAGGGCTGAGGGAGTGCTGCACTCTCGGAGGGTCAGTGCTGAGGGAGTGCCGCACTGTCAGAGGGTCAGTGCTGAGGGAGTGCCGCACTGTCAGAGGGTCAGTGCTGAGGGAGTGGGCACTGTCGGAGGGTCACTGCTGAGGGAGCGCTGCACTGTCGGAGGGTCAGTGCTGAGGGAGTGCCGCACTGTAGGAGCGTCAGTGCAGAGGGAGTGCCGCACTGTCGGAGGGTCAGTGCTGAGGGAGTGGGCATAGTCCAAGGGTCAATGCTGATGGAGTGCCGCACTGTGGGAGGGTCAGTGCTGAGGGAGTGCCGCACTGTGGGAGGGTCAGTGCTGGGGGAGTGCCTCACTATCGGAGGGTCAGTGCTGAGGGAGTGGGCACTGTCGGAGGGTCAGTGCTGAGGGAGTGGGCACTGTCGGAGGGTCAGTGCTGAGGGAGTGCCGCACTGTGGGAGGGTCAGTGCAGAGGGAGTGCTGCACTGTCGGAGGGTCAGTGCTGAGGGAATGCCGCACTGTTGGAGGGTCAGTGCTGAGGGAGCGCTGCTGTGTCGGAGGGTCAGTGCTGAGGGAGTGCCGCACTGTGGGAGCGTCAGTGCAGAGGGAGTGGGCACTGTCGGAGGGTCAGTGCTGAGGTAGAGCCGCACTGTGGGAGGGTCAGTGCTGAGGGAGTGGGCACTGTCGGAGGGTCAGTGCTGAGGGAGTGGGCACTGTCGGAGGGTCAGTGCTGAGTGAGTGCCGCACTGTCGGAGGGTCAGTGCTGAGGGAGTGCTGCACTGTCGCAGGGTCAGTGCAGAGGGAGTGCCGCATTGTCGCAGGATCAGTGCTGAGGGAGTGCCGCACTGTCGGGGGGTCAGTGCTGAGGGAGTGGGCACTGTCGGAGCGTCAGTACTGAGGGAGTGCTGCATCGCCGGAAGGTCAGTGTTGAGGGAGTGGGCACTGTGCGAGAGTCACTGCTGAGGGAGTTCCGCACTGTCGGAGGGTCAGTGCTGAGGGAGCGCTGCACTGTCGGAGGGTCAGTGCTGAGGGAGTGCCGCACTGTAGGAGCGTCAGTGCAGAGGGAGTGGGCATTGTCAGAGGGTCAGTGCTG
>NW_025139152.1:0-1222 GCF_004010195.1 Chiloscyllium plagiosum
TGGTCCCTGTGAAGTTTAAGTCAGGGTGGAAGGCTTTAATAAAGTTGATGAACTGTTCAATCTCCTTGTGCTAGCATGAGGTGGCGTTGATGCAGTCATCAATGTAGCGGTGGTAAAGATGGGCAATGATACCGGTGAAGCTGTGGAAGATTGACTGTTCCACATATCTGACGAAGAGGCAGGCATTGCTGGGGTCCATACAGGTGTCCATGGCTACCCCTTTGGTTTGGAGGAAGTGGGAGGATTGAAAGGAAATGTAGTTGAGGTTGAGCATGTACTGCTTGGTTTGGCGTGACAGGAAGAAACGGAGGGCTGAGAGGTCTACACCATGGCGCTTGGATGTGTACAGGGCCTGGACATTCTGTTCTCTCTGGGGCTTAGCAATAGCTTGCAGTTATTATGGAACTGCAGGGGCAATGGCTGGGAACTCGGAGAAACCAATGTTTAAGTCTTCTGCTTGAAGCAAATTTTGACCAGAACATTTAAACACCACAGAGCTCACTGTATTAAATGCCAGGGCTGCAACTTTTAATAATATTTGAAACTTTGTTAAAAATAGGGATTTTTAGTCATAGTTTCTGAAATAATCAAGAAAAGAATTAACCGTTAGAACAAGCTCTTTCAAAGAGAGAGGATTTGCAAAGATTGAAACCATACAGTGCTGTGCTTTATTTGAATTCAATGTCGGTCAGAGTTCGATACAGCCAAGGTGATCTCTCCATATATTGATTCTGTTAATCTGACACACCAACATACCTGTCTGTACAAAACCGTATTATTTGTTTAGTTGATCAAAATTTAGGAAACGGAATGTATTCGGCTGGGAAGGTGATGGATACAGAAGACAGAATCAGAAACTGGGAACATTAAATCTGAAAAGAGAGTAACAAGTAGTACAAGATCAAAGACATGACAAGGTGCATGTCGATATGTTCCAGACGTTAGTGAATCGAATGAGCTTGTTAGATGGTCGAGAGACTCGTCCAATGATGTCCTGGAGTCAGACCGCGAAACAGAGATCAAAAGGTCAATTTGCAAATGTCACTTCAATATAATAACTTCATACTCTGTGTCCTGATATAGGCCACATTGGCAGATGTTTCCGCTAGATTGCATCCCCTGGGTTTATTTTCTGATCAGAAGTGAGATGTGTGGCTTGCTGCTGGCACATAGAAACAGGACGTTGTGGGCCAGCTGAGAATGATACATCAGGCGCTACTTT
>NW_025139153.1:0-1222 GCF_004010195.1 Chiloscyllium plagiosum
CGGAGGAATGTCGGGCCGTGATGGTTACTGTACCGTGGGAGGTATGTCAGGCTGTGTCGGTTACTGTACAGTGGGAGGTATGTCAGGCTGTGACGGTTACTGCACAGTGCGAGATATGTTGTTCTGTGATGGTTACTGTACAGTGGGACGTATGTCTGGCCTTGATGGTTACTGTACAGTGGGAGGTATGTTGGTGCGTGATGGTTACTGTATTTTGGGAGGTATGTCGGTCCGTGATGGTTACTGTACAGTGGGAGGTATGTCGGGCTGTGGTGGTTACTGTACAGTGGGAGGTATACTGGGCGGTGATCTTTCCTGTACAGTGGGAGTTGTGTCGGGCTGGGATTGTTACTGTACAGTGGGAGGTATGTCGGTCCGTGATGGTTACCGTACAATGGGATCTATGTCGGGCTGTGATGGTTACTGTACAGTGGGTGGTATTTCGGGCCATGATGTTTACTGTACAGTGGGAGGTATGTGGTCAGTGATGGTTACTCTACAGTGTGAGGTATGTCGTTCTGTGATGGTTGCTGTACAGTGGGAGTTCTTTCGGGCCGTGATGGTTACTTTACAGTGGGAGGTATGTAGGGCCAGTTACTGTACAGTAACCATCACGGCACGACATACATCCCACTGTCTAAATTAGATACCCATGACTGAACAGAAACCAGGTGTAACAAATCCATCCTCAGTCAGAGCCTGGCCCATGGGGCAGATGTATGGACATGGAGTGTCAGAATCACAGCGCACATGTTACTTATGGTGATGACATCTGGCATGTCCCCCAGACTCCATACATTTGCCCCAGACTCCATACATTTGCCAAGACTCTGGGTGAAAATACTCACAATTGACAGTCTATTGCAGCATTTTGTGTCTCACAGTGAACCCTCTGAAACTATATCCAATGAATGTACCTTCACATTCAACAGTATCAAAATAAAATTATACACGTCTGTGGATGGCCAGATACTAATTCATAGGTCACCCAGAAGAATGTATCTGAAGAAAACAGGAGCAAACGGCAAACCAAAAATCGTTTTGATAACTGAACTTGATGGATTTTGTCTGGTCTTGCTAACCACACATATTGTGCTGACACTCAGGTGAATCTAACAATTACACTGAAACTGGAAATTTTGGTCTAACGCCCCTCCCCGGCTTCCTGACCTCACACACCTCACTCCCTCAATACATTCACCAAATGATGAGAATCCACAAG
>NW_025139154.1:0-1222 GCF_004010195.1 Chiloscyllium plagiosum
ACACACTGTAAATCCAGAGTGGGGTCCCCAGACTATCGTGGCTCCCTGAATGAACCCAGTAGCTGACATCACTATCCTGAGAACACCATCCATAGAGTCTCCACTGACTTTCCAGGTGACAGCAGCAAGTGAATTCCCCATACCTACAATGTAACCATTCAGTATTAAAAATGCCTTGGTCTCCTCAGTTTCTCTAGGAGAATGTGAGGACTGCAGATGCTGGAGATCAGAGCCGAAAAATGTGTTGCTGAAAAGCACAGCAGGTCAGGCAGTATCCAAAGATCAGGACAATCGACGTTTCGGGCATGAGCCCTTCTTCAGGAATGAGGAAAGTGTGCCATGCAGGCTAAGATAAAAGGCAGGGAGGAGGGACTTGGGGGAGGGGCGTTGGAAATGCGAGAGGTGGAAAGAGGTTAAGGTGAGGGTGATAGGCCGGAGAGGGGATAAGGGCGGAGAGGTCAGCAAGAAAATTGCAGGTCAGGATGGTGGCGCTGTTTTCCAGGGTTGGGATTGAGGCAAAATGGGGGCAGGGGAAATGAGGAAGCTGGAGAAATCGGAATTCATCCCTTGTGGTTAGAGGTTTCCCAGGCGGAAGATGCGGCGCTCTTCCTCCAGCAGGAAGAGTGCTGCATCTTCCGCCTGGGAAACCTCCAACCACAAGGGATGAATTCAGATTTCTCCAACTTCCTCATTTCCCCTCCCACCACCTTGTCTCAATCCCAACCCTCGAAATCAGCACCACATTCCTGACCTGCAATTTTCTTGCTGACCTCTCTGCCCCCATCCCCTCCTGGCATATCACCCTCACCTTAACCTCTTTCCAACTCTCGCATTTCCAATGCCCCTCGCCCAGGTCCCTCCTCCCTACCTTTTATCTTAGCCAGCTTGGCACACTTTCCTCATTTCTGAAGAAGGGCTCATGCCCGAAACGTCGATTCTCCTGATCTTTGGATGCTGCCTGACCTCTGTGCTTTTCGAGTAATACATTTTTCAGCTCCTCAGTTTCTCTTCCTAGCTGAGAAAGCTCTTATATCTCCACACAGTCGCACAGTAACAGTTCCTCTCTCCAAAGAAGCAGTTGACAATGGAACATTACGTTTTTCTGTATCTCAGCGACTATAATTAGTGCTGTTGGATTTGATCACCACACTCAGAGATGAGAGATAGAGGGAACATAACTCACGGTAAACAGGGACATCCCATAATAAATATGATACTCAGA
>NW_025139155.1:0-1222 GCF_004010195.1 Chiloscyllium plagiosum
AACCTTGATGCAAGTTACAGATAAAAACCAATTACATGCAGCGCCCTCGCGATCCCAAATGCCGCATGCCAGCCCTGATAGGATTCATTGGAACCAAAATATCCCCTTGGGGCAGAACCTACCTCCGGTGTCTACACGACGACTACTACTAAGCAACCATTTCCCGAGGGGAAGCCAAAAATAGGGACAGGCAGGCCCCCGCCTTTCACCTTTGTGACTGGGAACAAGACAGCAAAGTTCTGCAGGGAACCTAGCTTGCCATTCCCTTAACATTTGAAATGTGTCCATTGGGAAGTGATGTGTCTTCAATGTTATCTTGGAGCTGACGTGGGTAACCGATATGCTTTCGTCCTCGCAAAAGGATCATCTACAGATATACACTGAATCCTCATTGTGCTTTTAGTATCATTCACGATTTCGGAGCCTTTTGGGAACATTGATGATATTTAATCCCGAAGGTCTAGCAAAATAATAATATGGTTTTGTTCAATCAATCCAGCAACTACTAGATGTTCGGCTCATGCCGAGGAAACTGAAAACTGTTTCCAAAGTAGTGGTCAAATAGATGCAGCTGCCAAGCAGACAGCCTTACACCTCGAACTTCTTGTCACATTAAGTCCCCAGCAAAGCCCGGTGAGGCACAGTATAAGGACGGGTATGCCAGTCCTGGGTAAGATATAAAATCACTGCGAAAGCCACTGTTGAAGAGCATAAACTATGGTCTGAAATAGAGTACTCCCTCGATACTCAAACCAGAATGTGGATGACCACTATTGGACAAATTTGTGTTCCTTCTTTGCTGCTGTCTATTCTAATCGACTATTTTGCATAATCTTGGACAAGGGGGAAATGGTTTATACTTCATTACAATAGACACTCCACGGCCCCCAACCTCGATAGGAAGGAACCTTCCAGGTCCTCCTCACCACCCCGATTGCTGTTAAGTTTCCAGGGGTTCTGCCTTGGTCCACATTCATCAATGTAAGGTCATTGCACAAGCCCCTCAAAAGGGGCTAGATGATGGAGATGATGGCAATTAAAGGGAACAGGGAGAGAAGAATCAGAACCAGTCTATTAGGATAGAGCTGATTTTTCCCGAATTGTAATTTTCCTTCTTATTTAGATATCCTAACCATTGCTTTAAAAATGTTTACTAGGATAAAGACCAAGCTCACTCGGCTATGTGGATTTGCCATTGCCACCATTAGTCCACAAGAAGGAA
>NW_025139156.1:0-1222 GCF_004010195.1 Chiloscyllium plagiosum
TAGTGTCTGGAACACAGTACCTGAGAATGAGGGATAGGCAAGTTTAATTCAGGGGTTAGGGTTTGGAACACAGTGTCTGAGAGAGTTGGATAGGCTATATTAATCCACGGGTTATTTTCTGGAACACAGTGCCTGAGAGTGTGAGGTAGGCCTGGTCAATCCAGGAGTTAGGGTCTGGAATACAGTGTCTGAGAGTGTGGGATAGGCCAGATTAATTTTAGATTAGATTACTTACAGTGTGGAAAAGGCCCTTCGGCCCAACAAGTCCAATCTAGGGGTCAGGGTCTGAAACACAGTGTCTGAGATTGTGGGGTAGGCCCGGTCATTCCAGGTATTAGGGTCTGGAACACAGTGCCAGAGAGTGTGTGGGAGGCTGGTTTAATGCAGTGGTAAGAGTCTGGAATCCAGGGGTTAGTGTCTGGAACACAGTGCCTGAGGTTGTGGGATAAACCGGATTTCCAGTGGTTAGGGTCTGCAACACAGTGCCTGAGGGAGTGGGATAGGCCAGATTAATCCGGGGGTTAGGGTTCGGAACACAATGTATCAGAGTGTCGGGGAGGTTGAGTCAATCCAGGTGTTAGGGTCTGAAACACAGTGTCTGAGAGTGTAGGGGAGGCCAGGTCAATCCAGGGGTTAGGGTCTGGAACACAGTGCCTGAGAGTGTGGAATAGGCCGGATTACTCCAGGGGTTAGGGTGTGGAACACAGTGTCTGAGAGTGTGGGTTAGGCCAGTTTAATCCAGGGGTTAGGGTCTGGAACACGGTGTCTGAGAGTGTGGGATAGGCCGGGACAATCCAGGGTTCGGGTTGGGAACACGGTGCCTGACACTGTGGGGGAGGCAGCTTTAATGCAGGTGTTAGGGTCTGGAACAGAGGGCCTGAGAGAGTGGGGTAGGCTGGATTAATCCAGGTGTTAGGGTCTGGAACACATTGTTGAGAGTGTGTGATCGGCCAGATTAATCCAGGAGTAAGGTTCTGGAACACAGTGTCTGAGAGTGCGGGGATGCAGCTTTAATGCAGGTGTTCGGGTCTGGAACAGAGTGCCCGAGAGAGTGGGATAGGCCGGATTAAACCAGGTGTTAGGGTCTGGAACACAGTGCCTGAGAGTGCGGGGAGGCAGCTTTAATGCAGGTGTATGGGTCTGGAACACAGTGTCAGAGAGTGTGTGGGAGGCTGGTTTAATGCAGAGGGATGGGTCTGGAACACCGTGCCTGAGAGTGTGC
>NW_025139157.1:0-1222 GCF_004010195.1 Chiloscyllium plagiosum
TCCAATTAATCCCATTTGTCTGAGAAGAGCCACATTTACTGAACTTGTCAATCAAGTAATCATCATCCAATTATAACATGAATATCCGTCTCTTTGTACCTTGACCTGGCCGTTGGTGCTCATATCCCTGGAATCCCGGGGAAATCATTATGAAGCTCAGAAACAATGTGCAAAACGTATGGCTCATGGTCTCCTGTACATCCCGGCTGTGGTCCCATTTGGATCCCTAGTGTATCGAGAGCTGGCATTGCGAAGCTCAAAAACAATGAAATGGTATGTGTCAGACTGCTGTTCACTTCCCGGTGTGTTCCATGTGGTAGTCCATAGACAGGGAGGTGTGTGCTGGGCTGTTGTTCACTTCCCGGTGTGTCTCATGTGGTACTCCATGGACAGGGCTGTGTGTTTTACTGTTGCTCGCTTCCCGGTGTGTCCCATGTCGTACTCCATAGATAGGGAGGTGTGTGCTGAGCTGTTGTTCACTTCCTGGTGTGCCCCATGTGGTACTCCATAGACAGGGGTGTATGTGTTTGACTGTTGCTCACTTCCCGGTGTGTCCCATGTACTGCTCCATGGGCAGGGGAGTGTGTGTTTGGCTGCTGTTCACTTCCTGGTGTGCCCCATGTGGTGCTCCATGTTGGACAGGGGTTCCGGCTGCTTTAGACACGCCTTTGAACCTTGGTCTGTGCGTGTCCACTGAACACATGTGCTTGTCCCTCTCAGATGATTGTGTGGCCAGTAACACGAGGAAACCTCTCGAGTATAATTGTAGCTGAGGGGCTTCTGATTGACTCCTGTTATTGAAAAGTTAGTGTAAGTGCTCGGGTTGGTTTGCTGTAGATTGTGCTGTGACCCACCTCAGACATTCAGGGAGACCTGAGGATTTGGTGACCCAACTCGGGATGGAGCAGAGGGACTGTAGTTACAACACCTGCGTCTGTAAGATGAATAACAAATGGAGCAGAGGCTGCACAGAGAGGAAGATCTGAAACCACGGAGTGAGTGTGCTTGGGGAAAGGGATCTGTTGTATCACACCGGGCTTTCCAGGAACAGCTTCCCAAGTTACATTTAACTCAGGAGCAGAGTGTGAGGGGACCCTGATTGAACAAGGAGCTGGTCACAGAGCAGTGTCACCTCTTTCAGCACGACCTGCAGCTTCACACCAGGGGGAGGACGGTGCTGCCAGGGTCGCTGTTTCACTCAGCTTCTATGATCTGGAACTTT
>NW_025139158.1:0-1222 GCF_004010195.1 Chiloscyllium plagiosum
TCACATCATCTGACCTAACTTCTGAAGGTACATAACAACACTCCTCCATGATTTCTAGCCCCACATTGTTGCTCTTCCTAGTGAAAACTGACACAGCACATTTGTTTCGACCGCAACTTAATCCTCTGGCTCACACCAATAATAACATTTAATGGACATTACTGTTCCCTGAATTATTCGTTTATGAATGAGCCCATAACTTATTAAAACAGTTTCCTTTATTTTGACTGCTATTATTTTCTCATGGTCCCTTTTGCTCTTCTAATTCCTTTTTCTTGCAAATACCCACTTGCACGTTCTATACTTCATTCTAGTTTCTATTGTTTTGAGATTTCGGGGTAGAACTGAAGCCTCCCTTATTTCCCTTCATCTCACCCGCCATGCCCTTTTATGTTCCAGGCTCGCTGCATTCTTGGTCCCACTCTGTGGCTTCATGGGAAATGTTCTACCTGTGCTTTTCCTATTTCTTTTTTTTTACATGTGTCACACTGTTCTGATTTAGATTTACCAGTAAGTTTCAGATTCCAGTCCACTTTAGTCAAACCATTACCTTATCTTATTAACATTGTCCTTCCCCTTTCAGAACTTTGGGCCCATTTCTATCCCTTTCCAGAACAATCTGGATTCCAACAGATTTATGATCACCGTCTGCAAAGTGCTCCAACATTGATTTTTACCCACCCAATCGATTTCATCCCCTAAAGTTAAGTCCAGGTTCACCCCTCTCTTGCAAAGTGTGGATTAAAATTTTCTGTGTTAAACACAAACTTTGTTAAATTATTCTCCTGGGGGCATTTTCAGAATTCTGCTCCCTTGAAATTTTTGACAAAATGAATATCCAAGCCTACGCTGAGGAAGAAAAAATCCTCTTTTCTCATTTAATTTACGTTTAAGTTAATTTACGTTGCTCTGAAATTTGCCCATGTCTCTGCACTTCTCAGCCTTTTGGACAAACAGTAAGGTCTATCGTGCTCTCCCAGTAGTTATGTTTGCTGTATTTTGGTTTTGAAGTACTGTTCATTTGCCTTCGTTCAAGGAGGTATCCATCATTTCATTTCTCTTTCCAACCTAAAATACTCTTGTCAGAATTACTACAGAATGGACATTTTCGACCACACACCCACTCCCCCCATCCTTTTCCATCTTACCCTGTCTCACCTTAGGGCACTAAATTCTGGAATATTGAATCGCCACTTCTGCCCCTCTCTCAACATGTCTCTGT
>NW_025139159.1:0-1222 GCF_004010195.1 Chiloscyllium plagiosum
CATTTGGATTCTTAGTTGTTTTGAAGATAGGAGTCAGGTGGTGGTGGTTGAGGATTTTTCTTTGGACTGAAGGCCTGTGACCATCAGTGTACCACAAGGATAAATGCTGGGTCATTGCTTTTTGTCATTTATTGAAATGATTTGGATGTGAATTTAGGAGGTATGGTCAGTGAGTTTGCAGATGACACCAAGTAAGTTGTGCATGGATAGTGAACAAGGTTATCTCAGTACAATTGGACATTGATCAGATGGGCCATGGAGTGGAAGATGGGAGCTTAATTAAGATAAATGTGGGCTTTACATTTTGGCAAGGCAAATCAGGGCAGAAATTACACATAATGATACGATCCTGGGAAGCATTGCCAAACAAAGAGACCTTTGTGTACATATTCATAGCTCCCTGAAAGTGGAGTTGCAGGTAGACAAGGAACTCAAGGTGTTTAGTATGCTTGCCTTTTTTGGTCAGTGCATTGAATATAGGAGTTGGGATGTCATGTTCGGGACATTGGAGAGGCCACTTTTGGAATACTTCCTTATCAATTCATTTTGTGATATGTGGGCAGCACTGGCTGGCCAGTATTTTTTGCCTGTCTCTAGTTGCTCCTTGAGAAGGTGGTGATGAGCTGCCGTCTGGAACCGCTTCAATTCTCCTGTTGTGTGTTAACCCACAATGCCATTAAGGAGGGAATTCTAGGATTTTCACTCAGCGAGTAAAATTACAGCAATATATTTCCAAGTTAGGATTGTGAGTGGCTTCATGTTCCCATTATCTGCTGCCCTTGTCCTCCCAGATTGAAGTGGTCATGCATTTGGAAAGCACTCTGTGCAGAACTTGGCTTAATTTCTGCAGTTCATCTTGTGGATAGTACATACTGCTGTTACTGAGCGTCTGGTGGCGGAGGGAGGGAGTGCCTGTGGATGTGGTGCCAATCAAAGGGGCTGCTTTGGCAAGGATGGTGTCAAGCTTCTTGCATGTTGGAGCTGCATCCATCCGGGCATGTGGAGAATATTCCATTACACTCCTGACTAGTGTTTTGTGGATGGTGGATAGGCTTTTGGGAGGCAGGAGGTGAGTTACTCATCTTGCCTTTGCCCTGCTATTGCAATCACTGCATTTATGTGATGAGTCCAGTTGAGTTTCTGATCAATGCTAACTCTCAGGCTATTGGAAGTGGACGACTCAGTGTTAGTAACACCATTGAATGTCAAGGGATGGTTCTTA
>NW_025139160.1:0-1222 GCF_004010195.1 Chiloscyllium plagiosum
GTTTGAGACTGAAACTTCGCTGGAAAGAATGTATATTGATGAGGGAAATCAAAATGGCAGAGTCTCGGGCCACAATCTATGAGTCTGGCTTGATTGCATGAGTGGTGGTTCTTCAAAAGCACCTTCCAAGTCATGATCTCAACCACCAAGAACAGACAAGTGTGAACACAGGATTCCGACTGTGGAATATATCGCATTGTTTCTTTGTTATTGACCAAAATGCTGGAACTCACTCCTGAACATTGTTGACCATATTTGTGAAGCAATTTAAGAGGCAGTTCAGCACCACCTTTTCAAGGTCAGTTTGGGAAGACTTGTTGGCACAGCCAATGATATTCACATCTCATGAAATAGTAAGCAAAGAGCCCACGGTGTTGGGAGGCTGTATGTTAGCATGAATAGAGGATTGGCTAACTACCACAGTTGTGGTAAGGGGCATGTTCAGGATGACAACGTGTAACTGGTGGTGTACGACAGGGATCAGCGCTGGGGCCAACATTATTTAGAATATATATACGAATTACTTGGATAAGTAAAGTGAAGGTACTATTGCTAAATTTGCAGAAGAGACAATTGATGTGAAAGCAGGTGGTGAGGATGACATTAGATATCTGGAGAGCGATGTAGACAGGTTAAGCAAATGAGCGAAAGCTTGGCAGGTGGGAAAATGAGGTAATGCAGTTTGTCAGGAGGTGAAGAACTGAATATTAAATGGAGAAAGCTTTAGAATAGAGGAATTTGGAATCACGTCCACGAATCTCTTCATCCAATTTCAGTGAGTAATAGGGAGGCAAATGGGAGGTTGGCCTTTTCAATAGAGTAGAAATGTAGGGAGGTCATTGTGAACCTGTGTAAGGCATTGGTCAGGCCACAACCGAATACTGTGAACAGTTTAGGGCCCTTTACCTGAGGAAAGATATATTGGCATTGGAGGCAGTCCAGAGAAGGTTGACCATGATGATACCAGGGATGGAAAGAATGTCTTATGAGGAGAACTGAATAGGTTGGGCCTGTGCTTATTAGAAGTTAGAAGGATTAGAGGTAACCTTATTATCACGTACAAGATTCTGAGGAGACTTGACAGGCTCGACGTGGAAAAGTGGGTGAGTCTGGGACCAGAGGAAGTAACCTCCAAATAAGAGATTGCATGTTTAGGACAGATAGGAATTTCTCCTGAGGGCAGTAAATCTGTGGAACATGATACTACAGAGGGCTTTTGAGC
>NW_025139161.1:0-1222 GCF_004010195.1 Chiloscyllium plagiosum
GGAACGTGCCGGGTGGATTCGTCATTCCTAAGGACATCAATTTAAACAGATATAGCCAATTCAGGGTTAAAAACCCAGAAATTTATTTAGCTGCCTCTGCTCAAGGTACCGCCAGTACTAAGGCATTACTTTCAACTTGGTGATATAACTTGCTTGTGCGACTTTGTTGATACAGTCCTCCAATCTCGGAATTAGATAGGAGTCCGTTTTTGTAACTGCATTGATCTACGCGTTGGTATTGAATCAGCGTTGATTCCAATAATCCATGCAGAAACATTGAGTACTGTCTATTTTCAGAACTAAGACGATCAGCGACCTCAAATCGCTCCAGCTTGTTTCCATGATCTCCTCGTCGACCATGGCCTCCAACTCCTTGTGGACCCGTCTGGCCTTGGAAGGATTAAGTCGATAAAATTTTACTTTTATCATCGCAGTATTCTATAAGTCTGCATCATGCACAATAGCTTTAGTCCTCCAAATCTGATATTTACAAATGTTCTTATACTGCACTAACGAACGTTTATACTTTATTCTAAGTTCATGAAACACCTAGCTGACTAAATCGATCCCACTCCTCAAGGGCTTCTTCATCTTTTATATCTATTTTTGGATACAGCAAAATCAACATCATCGAGATTTGATTCCACACTCTGCGGGGCAGCAACTGAATAAGATTCTTTAGGTCTTTGTCTCTTGTATAATACAGTGTCAACATGTTCTCATGACATACCCAATCCCTTATTTTTCTACAAGATAGTTCACCTGACTGAACGTTTTCTCAGTTTGATGGGGACCACGAAACCTGGCTTTGGAGGGATCTTTAGTTACTTGTAATAGTGCTTCACGTCATCCCCTTGGGAAAACTTCAAAGTCTCCGAGATTTTATCTGCCACCTGCTTCATTCTATGCTGTGTCCTTTTAGGTTGCTGTTTAGCTAACTCACATAACTCGATTTCACGTCTTCCACAAACTAAGTGTAAAATTACTTCTTCAGTCCTATCAAATTGCATTTAATTAACTCTAAATGACCTCTCGCTTCATGCCTGCATATTAACACCACCGGAGTGAACTGAATAGATTCATTTGCGGCATCTCTAATGGGAAACAATACAAATGGTGTACCTTTATTCCAATCATTCAGGTAATCCTGATATTATGCTTTCGACGTCGTCTTCAAGGTCGGATGCATCATTTCTAAAGCTCTCTGGGATTCAGGATGATA
>NW_025139162.1:0-1222 GCF_004010195.1 Chiloscyllium plagiosum
ACTTCAGAAAAATCAGTTTTTATGCGTATTAAATGTCTGCGCTGTCACCAAGCCAGGTAGGATTCGATCCTATAATTTCCTAATCCGTAGTCAGGCGCGTTATCCATTACGCCACTGGCCTGATGCACAGCCTAAACAGCCATGATGTTAACACGGACATCGTTAATAGCAGTCATGTTCACCAATTGAACAAGCGATAAAGATAATTACCGTCACTGCTTCAGTCCAATCTTTATCACCTTTCAAAGCAGCGAATTTTCAAAAAGAAAACACATATGTCCTCATGAAGCTTCCATTCACACTCTGACTGGTCAGTCATTCAATGTTATCACTGCTGATCTGATGAATTTCGTATCCACTTCTTCAGCATAACTGACGTGAACGAGAGCCTAATCACCACATCGGATATACCAGTTAATTTTCTGAGGTCTCGATTACAGTAACGACCTTTGCGATCATTTGAAGGTTTGTAGATATCTCGCAAACGTAATATCCGACAACCTCAGTGTTGCAATCACTACAGTCTCTCGGGACACAGAAGTGAAAGATTCAACCGAATCTGAGTTCCCACATCTCAGTCACTGTTTCACAAGTATTCCTTTGTGCGTGTGGTTCTGTTCCTGGCATAATCTCTGCCATGATCCTTATTGCTTTTTGCATCGTGATTTTCCATGTGACACCAGTATCATGAAATGGTTCTTCCTTGGCATTGTAAACATAGCAAGTTCTGCTCGAATCACAGTGACAGCAATCGGCATTTTTCCCGTTTTACTCCATGTACAAAATGCTTAGCAAACGCTGGGAAAATCAATCTTTTGTTTACATAAAAATACTCTGCGTGGTGATCAGTTTCCTTCTTCAAACACCCGCTGTCTCACATCTTTGCGTTTCACATATCATAACCACCCTTTATCGGAGTAACCTCTCCCTCCCACAAGAAATAACTCGCCTAAACGTCCACCCTCCCATTTCACTGAGGTATTGCGCAATATAATACTGACATTTACACTGTTCATTCTGTACTGCTGCGGTCACTGTTTTGGGTGAAAGTGCTCAATCCCATGTTCGGCATCTTCAAACAATTCAATCCATTTAGATGCAGCTGTTCTGTAATTAATTCTCCTGTAGCAGCTTTTACTGACACGGACAAGACATGACTGGAACATCGGGCTCAGCATAAGTGCATAGTGCAGGATTGAGCAAAAGATGTTTTATTGGAAAC
>NW_025139163.1:0-1222 GCF_004010195.1 Chiloscyllium plagiosum
TGCACAGTTTCAGCAGTTCCTAGTTATATGTGTATTCTCAGTGACAGTGCACAGTTTCAACAGTTCCTAGTTATATGTGTGTTCTCAGTGACAGTGCGCTGTTTCAGCAGTTCGTAGCTATGTGTGTCTGTTCTCCGTGACAATGCACTGTTTCAGCAGTTCCTCGTTGAGTGTGTGTTCTCGGTGACAGTGCACTGTTTCAGCAGTTCCGAGTTGTGTGAGTGTGTTCTCAGTGACAGTGAGCTTTTTCGGCAGTTCCTAGTTATGTGTTTGATCTCAAAGACAGTGCACTGTTTCAGCAGTTCCTAGCTGTGTGTGTGTGTTCTCAGTGACAATGCACTGTTTCAGCAGTTCCTCGTTGTGTGTGTGTTCTCAGTGACAGTGCACTATTTCAGCAGTTCCTAGTTGTGTGGGTGTGTTCTTAGTGACAGTGCACTGTTTCAGCAGTTCCTAGTTGTGTGTGTTCCCAGTAAGAGTGCACTGTTTGAGCAGTTCCTAGTCGTGTGTGTGTGTTCTCAGTGACAGTGCACTTTTTTAGCAGTTCCTAGTCGTCTGTGTGTGTTCTCAGTGACAATGCACTGTTTCAGCAGTTTTTAGTGGTGTGTGTGTTCTCAGTGACAGTGCACTGTTTCAGCAGTTCCTAGTTGTGTGTGTGTTCTCAGTGACAGTGCACTATTTCAGCAGTACCTTGTTTGTGTGTATTCTCATTGACAGTGCACTGTTTCAGCATTTCCTAGTTGTGTGTGTGTGTTCTCAATGACAGTGCACTGTTTCAGCATTTCCTAGTTGTGTGTTTGCCTTCTCAGTGACAGTGCACTGTTTCAGCATTTCCTAGTTGTGTGTGAGTCTTCTCAGTGAGAGTGCACTGTTTCAGCAGTTCCTAGTTGTGTGTGTTCTCAGTGACAGTGCACTGTTTCAGCAGTTCCTAGTTGTGTGTGACTCAGTGAGAGTGCACTGTTTCAGCAGTTCCTAGTTGTGTGTGCGCTCTCAGTGACAGTGCACTGTTTCAGCTGTTCCTAGTTGTGTGTGTATTCTCAGTGACAGTGCACTGTTTCAGCAGTTCCTAGTTGCGTGTGTGTGTTCTCAGTGACAGTGCACTGTTCCTGTAGTTCCTAGTTATATGTGTGTTCTCACTGACAGCGCACTGTTTCAGCAGTTCCTAGTTGTGTGTGTGTTCTCAGTGGCAGCGCACTGTTTCAGCAGTTCCTAGTTGTGTGTGTGT
>NW_025139164.1:0-1222 GCF_004010195.1 Chiloscyllium plagiosum
ACGTGGGGTAGGTATATAAATGCAGCCCACATGTGGTAGGAACACAACTGCAGCCCACGTGAGGTAGGTACATAAATGCAGCGCATGTGGGGTAGGTACATAACTACAGCCCACGTGGGGTAGGTGCATAACTGCAGCCCACGTGGGGTAGGTACACAACTGCAGCCCAAGTGGGGTAGGTACACAACTGCAGCCCAAGTGGGGTATGTAAACAACTGCAGCCCACGTGGGGTAGGTACACAACTGCAGCCCACATGGGGTAGGTACATAACTGCAGCCCAAGTGGGGTAGGTACATAACTGCAGTCCACATGGGGTAGGTACGCAACTGCAGCCCAAGTGGGGTAGGTACATAAATGCAGCGCATGTGGGGTAGGTACACAACTGCAGCTCACATGGGGTAGGTACATAACTGCAGCTCACATGTCTAGGTACACAACTGCAGCCCACGTGGGGTAGGTACATAACTGCAGCTCACATGGGCTAGGTACACAACTGCAGCTCACGTGGGGTAGGTACATAACTGCAGCTCACATGGGCTAGGTACACAACTGCAGCCCACGTGGGGTAGGTACATAATTGCAGTGCATGTGGGGTAGGTACATAACTGCAGCCCACATGGGGTAGGTACATAACTGCAGCCCACATGGGGTAGGTACGCAACTGCAGCCCACGTGGGGTAGGTACATAACTGCTGCCCACATGGGGTAGGTACACAACTGCAGCCCACGTGGGGTAGGTACATAACTGCAGCTCACATGGGGTAGGTACATAACTGCAGCCCACATGGGATAGGTACACAACTGCTGCGCATGTGGGGTACGTACTCAACTGCAGCCCACATGGGATAGGTACACAACTGCTGCGCATGTGGGGTACGTACTCAACTGCAGCCCACATCGGGTAGGTACACAACTGCTGCGCATGTGGGGTACGTACTCAACTGCAGCCCACATGGGGTAGGTACATAATTGCAGCGCATGTGGGGTAGGTACAAACTGCAGCCCACATGGGGTAGGTACATAAATACAGCCCACATGGGGTAGGTACACAACTGCAGCCCACGTGCGGTAGGTACATAAATGCAGCGCATGTGGTGTAGGTACATAACTGCAGCCCACGTGGGGTAGGTACATAAATACAGCCCACATGGGGTAGGTACACAACTGCAGCCCACGTGCGGTAGGTACATAAATGCAGCGCATGTGGGGTAGGTTCATAAA
>NW_025139165.1:0-1222 GCF_004010195.1 Chiloscyllium plagiosum
AAATCTCCTCTGAAGCCTTTTCAAAGCTTCCACATCCTTCCTATAATGCATTGACCAAAACTGCACGCAATATTCCAAGTGCGTCTGCATCAGTTCATTGTACAGCTGCAACATGTCTTCATAGTTTCGAAACTCGACCTCACTACTTATCATAGCTAACATAGCCTTCTTATGAGCCCTATCAAACTGGGCAGCAAATTTGAGAGATACATGTACATGAACACTGAGATCTCTCTTCTCATCAACACTACCATCTGCCCAGTAGTCTGCATTTCTGTTACCCCTTCCAAAGTTAGTCACCACACACTTTTCTTCATTATACTCCATTTGCCACTTCTCAGCAAAGCTCTGCTTCTTATCTATGTCCCTCTATAACAGCAACATCCTTCAGCACCACGCACAAATGTACTGAGCTTAGTGTCATCGCAAATTTGTTAACCCTTCCTTTTATGCCCTCATTGTGATGTTTCTAAAAATGACAAATAGCATTGGACCCAAAAGGTTCATAACATACACTACGAGTAACTAATCTCCAGCATGAACACTTCCTTTCAACCACCACGCTCTGTCTTCATTCAGTTCGCCAATTTATGATCCAAATTGCTAAATCACCTCATCCTAAGACTGTCTATTTTGTGCAGTAGACTTTACTGAAATCTATATACACCACATCGACAGCTTTTCCCTCATGCACCTATGTGGTCACCCAGTCAAAGAACACATAATGTCTGTGAGGCACGACCTACCCTTCACAAAACCGTTGACTATCCATAATCAATTTCTTTCTATAGAAATGATTATAAATTCTGTCACGTATAAGCTTTTACAACACTTTACCTACAATCGAAATAAGTCTCACTGGTTTCCAATTACCAGAGTTGTCTCTATACCCATTCTTGAAAAAGGGAAAAACTTTCACTATCCTCCTGTCTTCTGGTCCTGTTCCTGTAGACAATGACGACATAAACATCAAAGCCAAATTTTCGACGATCTCCTCCCTGGAATCCCAACGAATCCAAGGATAGATCCCCTCAGGCCCAGGGAATTTATCTGTTTTCACACATTCCAGAATTTTTAACAGTTCCTCCTCGTGAAACTCTATCCCATTTAGTTAAGGAGCCTGTTTTTCAGTATTGTGCTCGACCACATTGTCTTTTCCCAGTGTGAATACTGACGATAATCTCTCAAACAGCACTGCCCCTATCTCCTCTGGCTCCATGCA
>NW_025139166.1:0-1222 GCF_004010195.1 Chiloscyllium plagiosum
GTCAGAGAGAGTCAGAGAGTGCCACAGTGTGATGCAGAGAGTGTCAGAGAGTGTCAGAGTATGTCACTGTGTGTCTCAGAGAGAGTCAGAGAGTGACACATTATGTCTCAGACAGTGTCACTGAGAGTAAGAGAGTGTCAGAGTCTGTCAGAGAGTGTCACAGAGTGTCTCTGAGAGCGTCAGAGAGTATCAGTGCATGACAGTCTGTCAGAGAGTGTTACAGCGTGCCTTAGAGAGTGTCAGAGAGAGTCAGAGAGTGTCAACGTCTGTCAGAAAGAGCTTACAGTGTGCCACATTCTGTCAGAATGTCACAGTGTGTCTCAGAGAGTCAGAGAGTGACAAAGTGGTTCAAGTCTGTCTCAGAGTGTCACAGTGTGTCTCAGAGTGCAGAGTGTCACAGTGTGTCAGAGACTGTCACAGTGTCTCAGAGAGAGAGAGTCAGAGAGTGTCAAAATGTGTCAGTGTCACCATGTATCTCAGAGAGAGTCAGCGAGTATCAAAGTGTGTCTCAGAATGTCAGAGAGAGGCAGAAAGTGTCATAGTGTATCACAGTCTTTCTGAGAGTGTCACAGTCTGTCTCAGATATTGTCAGAGAGTATCACAGTGTGTCACAGTCTGTCAGAGAGTGTCACAGTGTTTCTCAGACAGTGACAGAGAGAGTCAGAGAGTGGCACAGTGTGTAAGAGAGTGGCACAGTATGTCTCAGAAGCATAGAGTGGGATACAGTATATCTCTGAGAGTGTTTGAAATTGTCACAGTGTCTTAGAGAGTGTCACAGTCTGTCAGAGATTGTCACAATGGGTCATGGAGAGTGTCAGAGAGTGTCACAGTGTGTCAGAGAGTGTCACAGTGTGTTTCAGAGAGTTTCAAAAACTGTCACAGTGTCTCAGAGAATTTCACCGTGTGTCAGGGAGTGTCGTAGTGTGTCACAGTCTGTCAGAGAGTGTCACAGTGTTTCTCAGAGAGTGTCAGAGAGGGTCAGAGAGTGTCACACTGTGTCTCAGAGTGTCAGAGAGAGTCACAGTGTGTCTCAGAGAGTGTCAGTGAGATTAAGAGAGTGTCAGAGTCTGGCAGAGAGTGTCACAGTGTGTCAGAGAATGTCACAGTGTGTCACAGAGTGTGTCACAGTCTGTCAGAGAGTATCACAGTGTGTTTCAGAGAGAGTCCGAGAGTGTGACAATGTGTCATACTGAGCCTCAGAGAGTGTCAGAGAGCGTCAGGC
>NW_025139167.1:0-1222 GCF_004010195.1 Chiloscyllium plagiosum
TTGTGGTGACTGTATGGTTACTGGGAGTGTGAACTTGAGGACAGGGTCCCTATGAGACTGTTTTCAGTGAATGTATGGTTACTGGCAGCTGTGTAAGTGGGGTAAGGGTCTCTATCCGACTGTTTGCAGTGACTGTATGGCTACTGGAACTTGTTCAGATGAGAACAGGCTCTCTATGAGCCTGTTTACACTGACTATACGGTCACTGGGAGTGTGTAGATTAGAACAGGTTCTCTCTGAGACTGATTGCAGTGACTGTATTGTTACTGGGAGGTGTATGGATGGGGCCAGTCTCACTGAGACTGTGTGCAGTGACTATGGTTAACTGGAGGTGTGTAGATGAGGCCAGTGTCACTGTGAGACTGTTTTCAGTGACTGTATGGTTACTGGGTCGTCTGTAGTTGAGGATAGACTCTGTATGAGAGTGTTTGCAGTGACTGTATGGCTACAGGGAGGTGTGTGGATGAGGACAGGCTCTCCCTAAGCCTGTTTGCAGTGACTGTATGGTCACAGGGAGGTGTGTAAGTGAGGCCAGTCTCATTGGGAGATTGTGCTGTGAATGTGGATAGTGGGTGGTGTGTAGAAGATGCCAGTCTCACTGGAAGACTGTTTGCAGTGACTGTATGGTTATTGGGAGGTGTGTAAGTGGGGACAGGCTCTCTATGAGACTTTTTTGCAGTGACTGTGTAGTTAACTGGGAGGTGTGAAGATGAGGACAGTCTCTCTAAGAGACTGTTTGCAGTTACTCTCTGGTTAATGGGAGGTATATAGATGAGGCCAGCCTATTAGCTGGGACTTTATGGTTACTGGGAGGTGTGTAAGTGGGGATAGGCTCTCTATCAGATTATGTGTGAAATGATCTTCTGGTTACTGAGAGGTGTGTAGATGACAGTAGTCTCACTGTGAGACTGTGTTTGCGGTGACTGTATGGTTATTGTGAGGTGTGTACATATGGACAGGCTCTCTGAGACTAATTGCAGAGACTGTATGTTTACTGGGAGGTGGGTAGATGAGGCCAGTCTCACTGGGAGACTGTTTGCAGCGACTGTATGGTTACTGTGGGGTGTGTAGTCGAGGAGGGGCTCTCTGAGACTGTTTGCAGTGACTGTATGGTTACTGGGATGTATGTAGTTGAGGATAGGCTCTCTCTGAGCCTGTTTGTTTGCAGTGGCTGTATGGTTACTGGTTGGTGTGCGGTTGAGGCCATTCTCACTGTGATACT
>NW_025139168.1:0-1222 GCF_004010195.1 Chiloscyllium plagiosum
GAAAGTGCTCCCTTAATACCTCAGAAAGTGCTCCCTTAATACCTCAGACAGTGCTCTCTAATACCTCAGATAGTTCTCCCTCAATACCACAGATAGTGCTCACTCAATACCTCAGAAAGTGCTCCCAAATTACCTCAGAAGGTGATCAGATAGTGCTCCCTCAATACTTCAGATAGTGCTCCCCCAATACCTCAGAAAGTGCTCCCACAATTTTTCAGATAGTCCTCCCTCACTACCTCAGATAGTGCTCCCTCAATGCCTCTGAATGTGCTCCCTCAATATCTCACAAAGTGCTCCCTCAGTACCTCAGAAAGTGCTCCCTCAATATCTCAGAAAGTGCTCCCTTAATACCTAAGAAAGTTCTCTCTCAATACCTCAGAAAGTGATCGCTCAATACCTCAGAAGGTGCTCTCTCAATACCTCAGAAAGTGCTCCCTCAGTACCGCAGAAAGTACTCCCTCAATACCTCAGAAAGTGCTCCCTCAGTACCTCAGATAGTGCTCCCTCAGAACGTCCGAAAGGGCTCCCTCAATATCTAAGAAAATGCTCCCTCAGTACCTCCGATAATGCTCCCTCAGTACCTCAGACATGCTCCCTCAATACCTCAGAAAATGCTCCCTCAATATCCAAAAAAGTTCTCCCTCAATACCTCAGAAAGTGCTCTCTCAGTAACTCAGATAGTGCACCCTCAATCCTCTGAAGGTGCCCCCACAATACCTCAGATAGTTTTCCCTCAATACCTCAGATAGTGCTCACTGAATACTTCAGATAGTGCTCCCTCAATACTTTAGATAGTGCTCCCTCAGTACTTCAGAAAGTGCTCCCTCAGTACCTCAGAAAGTGCTGCCTCAATACCTCAGATAGTGCTCACTCAATACTTCAGATAGTGCTCCCTCGATACTTCAGATAGTGCTCCCACAGTACCTCATATAGCTCTCCTTCAGTACCTCAGATAGTGCTCCCCCAATACCTCAGAAAGTGCTGCCTCAATACCTCAGATAGTGCTCCCCCATTACTTCAGATAGTGATCCCTCAATACTTCAGATAGTGCTCCCTCAGTACCTCATATAGTTCTCCCTCAGTACCTCAGATAGTGCTCCCCCAATACCTCAGAAAGTGCTTCCACGATTTTTCAAATAGTTCTCCCTCACTACCTCAAATAGTGCTCCCTCAATACCTCTGAAAGTGTTCCCTCAATATCTCATAAAGTGCTCCCTCAGTA
>NW_025139169.1:0-1222 GCF_004010195.1 Chiloscyllium plagiosum
TCTCTGAATTAGAGGTCACAAATTTCGGGCAGAACAGAATTTTGTCTCCCAGAATGTAGAGAATGTGTGGAATTCTTTACCACAGAAAACTGTCGAGGTTGGGTCATTCAGTATTTTGAAGGCGGAAATGGACAGATTTTGATTGGTAATTGCATCAATGCTGACAGTTAAAACGCTGGAAAGTGGAGGTGAGGGTTATCAGTTCAACCATGATGTCATTGTTTGGAAGACCAAACCCCATTGGCTGAACAGGCTGCTTCTGGTTCTCTATCATTGACCTTTGCTCTAAGTTAGTCTTTTCAGAATTATCTTGGCCTCATTTCAATTAACCTCCATTTCATGTTTGAAGCCCGGCTGCTTCAATCCCTCCTCATCATGAAAAAAGACAGGGATCGCCTTTCTACCTGTTTGATGGCATGGCATTCTGCCTCTAATGCAGTGACTGCATTTATAGACCTCCAGTTCCGTTGAATATTTGTCAAACACAACCACAGCTATCACAGAAAAGGTTAAAGACAGATGAAAACTACATTTAAACTACCATATCAAACTCACTGTCGGCATGTGTTGCATGGAATACACACATTGCATATTAAAGCTCTCTCAGCACTCATCCATTAAACACTGCAAGGATTGTTCACAGATGATTTGCTTATGTGTGTATGTATGTCTGTGCCTGCAGATGATAGTCTACTTGTATAACAAAGTTTCGATGCATCGTGTTGTTCCCTTTTTATTCTGGTATCAAGCATTTCAAAATCAGAATGACAGTGGGTAGGAGTTCAAACCCCTTTACACGGCTCCATCAAATGTTTTCTGTGATTGTACAGCTCATGTAATGTGCTGGGTAAATCTCCCTCTATATTGTGCTGTCCAATGCAAACATGTCAAATACATTTTGGTTTAGACACAGTATAGATCCGCATCCAGGATTCCCTAAAAAAAAAACCCTCCCAGAACAGGTACAACACAGAGTCGACACAGAATAAATCACCCTCTACAATATTAAACATTCCATGAGATTTGCAGTTAAAGTTAATTATAGACTAAATATGCATTGCCCTGAACCATTAAACATTCCTCAGCCAAGAATAATACTGCTGAGTTACAATGAAAACACTATCACAGTGAAGTCTTTCCGATCAAGCATTTCCAGATCACTCAATACTCAGACAGATTTTTAAGAAACTCTGGCTGTACTGACTCAAATCTCTCGAAAGAA
>NW_025139170.1:0-1222 GCF_004010195.1 Chiloscyllium plagiosum
ACTCACAACTTAAACCTATTTATCGTTCTCAATCTAAATCTAAATTTTCAAAAGGCTTTGAAACGAGATTATGGAAAATGAAATTTTGTTCATGGTAATTATGTTAAAAAAAAAGGCATTATCCCAATTTCCATTTGATGGCGAACTTCACCCCTTTTAAAAAGCTTAATCAGAATTATCTATAATGTTTTTGTTTGCATGGTCTGCTTTGATAAATATCAATAATAACTGCAAGTAAAACTTAAATATCAATATTTCAATTAATTTCACTTATACCCAATTTTCTCATTCTGGTTTAGTATTTGTCCATCAACTACAAACAGTTTTCTCCCAATCTCCAATTCCTTGGCATGAAACTTGGATAAACCAGCAAGCAGGAAATATGCTCAAATAAAACAAAGCTGCCTGGAGTTGGAGATTCAGATTTCCCAAACTTGAAAACTACATGGAATTTAAATACCACTGATTCATTACTTTCAAATATATAACTGAATAAATTTATTCAGCTAGACAGAAACATTCAAAATGGGTAAATAAATTTTCAGCTATGACAGAGATGGATAGACCAGAAATGTTCATGGCTAACTGACTGATCTCAACTGGAACAGTAAGGAAAACATTATAATTGTATGCAGTGTTCCTGGGAACACTGGAAGAGGGAACAACTTCAGCGAGGTTTAAATATCCATCAGTAGCCAGTGATGGCTACAGCAAAGCTCATATCTGTTGATACAGTAAACAGAGAATGGGCCTGACAGCACAAGCACTGACAGAAAAATAGCCTGAAAATACATGGATAAATGGCCACTTGTGAAATAAAGAAACTACAGATCACATGCAGCCGAGCCTTGAACAAGTTATGCCTTCCAAAGCAGGGAGACAAAAAGGAGGAAACCTATGAAGGTCATGCAGAACTTCAGGTGTAAACAGTAGTCCCAGTAAGGCAGCCAGTGGAATAATGCACAAATAATACTTTACATGGTGCAGAAAAAAGAAATTGTGTTGTCAGTCCCAGTGAGGGTAAACAAAAAGCTCTTTTAGAAATTGTCAAGAGTAGGAATGAAGCTGCCAAAACGTTGACATATTGCTCTACAGCCAGTGGCATAAAATGCAACATGTCACCATGGAAAACTTGGCATTCTAGCTTTCCTTTTTTGAGGCACACAAATAGCTGGTTGGTATTACGGAACTTATGTTTTCCCCTAAGAAGCTGGTGGGTCTT
>NW_025139171.1:0-1222 GCF_004010195.1 Chiloscyllium plagiosum
GCATCACAACTGGGCAGGGACTGAGATCATTGGTGTCGTGGGGCGGTGTGTTGTTTATTCACCCAGGCATATACAAGGAATGTTTAGCTAGAATGGCAGTGTGCACCGTTTTAGCAAACCTGGTTAGAATGGGCCGCGGGAAAGCAAAAAGACAGGATTACAGAGGAAACTGGACATTTCGCTTTATAAAACACTGGAAGCAGCTCTGAAGAGTTCCAATTTATAATCCTCTGGTTTAATGAGGACTGTGATTAACAGTGCCTATTTATAATCTGAGTTTAGCAGTTCACTGCTGTTTAGTAAGAGTCTGTCCGAATATCTGGAGAAATCGAGGCCATTACCTTTGTTCTAAGTCTAGCTGGAGCTGAAACGACGAGAATTGTTGCGTGCAAATCTGTTTCTAAGTGAGCTGTTTGCTGGAGCAGTGCAGCTGGCGTTAGCTGCGGTGGTTTGGGTCCACCTGTGGACATGAGCAACGTGAATGACCCAGTAAGGCACTTCAGGAAGAAACCTCTCACACAGCGTTAAGTCAGTCGCATGAGTAATAGAAAATTGAGCAAAGTGTCGAACAGAATTGTTAACAGATGTTTCTAGGACCCCTACCCATGTGCAATGTCGTCTGTTTGCAAAAGTTTATTCAGCAAGTGTATTCAGTTTCTAACCAGTAATGAGATCGAGAGGACAAGGCGAAAATTTTCATGGGAGATGTTACTGCGTGAATTTACATTCACAACGACCACATCAAATGCGTTCAGATCTCCCCCACCCCCACAGCCACTCATTCTGTTGGAAAAGCAGCCATTGTGTTTCACATGTGGAATGGACAAACTTGTATTCATCTTAAAATGTGTTACTTTTGACAATGTATCTCTGAGAGCCATTGAGAGCAGATATAGAAAGGTAAGATTTAAAATGACAGAGCGTCTTCCAAACTCAGGATGACTTTCAAACTAGCAAAACTGTACCAGAAACACGAACCTATTTTTAGACATGCTTGGCCAATTTTTAAACTTTTGGACCTAATGTGTTCAGTTTTCCAAATATTGGCTGAATGCCTGAAATGTTTAATCCAACTCAAGGTGTACAGTTGCTTTTCAATGGTTCAATCACACTTCTTTTTCTCTTTTCCGCCCACTGAAATTACTCCATAGAGGCCAGCATCCTATTACTCAGACAATCCTCATGATACGTGCGCAACACTTGACATAAGTTCGTCTTCCTC
>NW_025139172.1:0-1222 GCF_004010195.1 Chiloscyllium plagiosum
CAGCCGAAGAAAACCGATGGCGTCTTAGGAGTAGCGATGGTTTGTGGTCTGAATATTCCTTAAACAACTGTCAATTCTCCGAAGGTTCTGGTATCTGGTGCCTCTGGGAACATTTAAACCCCTTGTGACTGAAAATGCTGTGGGTCTGCAAGCAGTCCGAAGGATTGCTCATTGCTTTTCACCTGCCCCAGTGTCAGTTGCCCAGAAAAAATATCACGTTCTTTCTGCATCCTGGGCCAGTCTCCGACAGCAGGATCAAATGAACACATTAAGTTGCAGAATAATTTCTCTCCCATCCCTGTATGTCTCTTCTATCTTTAATGCCCTCCCCTATCTATGGATGTAGTTATGTTTAATACTTTCAAACCAGATACATGTCTGACCTGGTTCCTTTGTTGCCGACCTGCTGCCTATATGTTTCTGAAATCCATTTGTAGCCACTCGAGAGCCTGTTTACCATCTTCACAATCTCTTCACACCCCCATCTGACAGCGCTGCAAACACCTCACTCGCCCCACCTACCAACTACCACTGGGGGGAACGACCATAACCCCCACGGTCTCTGGCCCAGTCATCTGTCTCACCGGTTATTCAAAATAATTCAAAAAGGCTTCTATGTCTTTATTGTTGAATTTTGGTAATTTGGAAATTTTAGCCTGTCTGCTAACTCTGAAAGTTTTTCATTCTAAACTTCCTCAGCAAATTTGGGAAGCTTGTTCAAACCCAGAACGTTTTTTGCAATGTTAAAAGCCATTTCCCCCAGCTTTTGATTTGACCAACCACAAGTAACCAAAACTAACCATATCTTTCCACCGAAGGTTTATTTTAAGGTCTGGGACAGTAATCCCCAAGTCTGTTTGAACCGATCCAAATCCATCCCGATCTGGGACCTGAGCCCCCAGACCCTGTCACCATATCCCCCTTGATTTACTTGGGCAGAGTACACTGGCTGTGACCAGCCAGCTCCGAGTCAGGTTCCTGAACTGAGGAGATTCTCAATCCCCTGGTAATACTGGTCAGCCAGGGTTTCCTGATTAACATCCCTCATCAAGGAGCTCATAGTCCACCAGATCCACCTGGTCCCAATCACTACACGGGGGGGGGGGGTCACTGTGACTGTCACCCACACAGCTCCTTCCAGGGGGGATCCCTGGGTACAGTGGGGTGCTGCCAACTTCCTCATGACCACGATGGTATTTGGGGTGCCCTGCAGTCGCGGGCA
>NW_025139173.1:0-1222 GCF_004010195.1 Chiloscyllium plagiosum
TACACGCCCAATCACGGCAATGTTCAATGCTCATGGATTGGTGTCCACACGCCCAATCACGGCAATGTTCAATGCTCAGGGATTGGTGTCCACACACCCAATCACAGCAATGTTCAATCCTCAGGGATAGGTGTCTACACGCCCAATCACGGCAATGTTCAATGCTCAGGGATTGGAGTCAGCACGCCTAATCACAGCAATGTTCAATGCTCAGGGATTGGTGTCCGCACGCCCAATCACAGCAATGTTCAATGCTAAGGGATTGGTGTCTACACGCCCAATCACGGCAATGTTCAATCCTCAGGGATAGGTGTCTACACGCCCAATCACAGCAATGTTCAATGCTCAGGGATTGGTGTCTACACGCACAATCACGGCAATGTTCAATGCTCAGGGATAGGTGTCCACACGCCAATTCACAGAAATGCTCAATGCTCAGGGATTGGAGTCAGCACGTCTAATCACAGCAACGTTCAATGCTCAGGGATAGGTGTCCACACGCCCAATCACGGCAATGTTCAATGCTCAGGGATTGGAGTTCGCACGCCAATCACGGCAATGCTCAATGCTCAGGGATAGGTGTCCACACGCCCAATCACAGCAATGTTCAATGCTCAGGGATTGGAGTCCTCACGCCGAATCAGGGCAATGTTCAATGTTCAATGGTCAGGGATTGGAGTTCGCACACCCAATCACAGCAATGTTCAATCCTCAGGGATAGGTGCCCGCACGCCCAATCACAGCAATGTTCAATGCTAAGGGATTGGTGTCTACACGCCCAATCACGGCAATGTTCAATGCTCAGGGATTGGAGTTCGCACGCCAATCACGGCAATGCTCAATGCTCAGGGATAGGTGTCCACACGCCCAATCCCTGAGCATTGAACATTGCCGTGATTAGGCGTGTGGACACCTATCCCTGAGCATTGAACATTTCCGTGAATGGGCGTGTGGACACCTATCCCTGAGAATTGAACATTGCTGTGATTGGATGTGCTGACTCCAATCCTTGAGCATTGAACATTGCTGTGATTGGGCGGGCAGACTCCAATCCCTGAGCATTGAACATTGCCGTGATTAAGCGTGTGGACACCAATCCCTGAGCATTGAACATTGCCGTGATTGGGCGTGCAGACTCCAATCCCTGAGCATTGAACATTGCCGGGATTAGGTGTGCGAACTCCAATCCCTAAGCATTGAACATTGCCATGATTGGGCGTGC
>NW_025139174.1:0-1222 GCF_004010195.1 Chiloscyllium plagiosum
TTATTAGTACCAATGCGTACACTGCTTCTGTTTGTTATCATTATTACCAATGCATACGACTATTTCTGTCTGTTTATCATTAGTACCAATGAGTACACTATTTCTGTCTGTTTATCATGAGTACCAGTGTGTCCCAATATTTCTGTCTGTTTATCATTAGTAGCAATGAGTTCCACTATTTTTGTCTGTTTATCTTTAGTACCAATGAGTACGCTATTTCTGTCCGTTTATCATTAGTACCAAAGAGTACCACTATTTCTGTCTGTTTATCATTAGTACCAATGTGTCCCACTATTTCTGTCTGCTTATCATGAGTACCAATGAGTACCACTTTTTCTGACTGTTTATCATTCGTACCAATGTGTACTACAATCTCTGACAGTTTATCATTAGTACCAATGAGTACCACTATTTCTGTCTGTTTATCATTAGAAACAATGAGAACACTATTTCTGTCTGTTTATCATGAGTACCAGTGTGTCCCAATATTTCTGTCTGTTTATCATTAGTATCAATGTGTACCACAATTTCTGTTTACCATTAGTACCAATGTGTATCATTATTTCTATCTGTTTATCATTAGTATCAATGAGTACGATATTTCTGTCTATCATTAGTACCAGTGTTTGCCACTATTACTCTGTTTATCATTAATACCGATGTGTACCACTCTATCCGCCTTTTTAACATTAGTACCAATGAGTTCCACTATTTCTGTCTGTTTATCATTAGTACCAATGAGTACCACTATTTCTGTCTGTGAATCATTAGTACCAATGTGTACCAATATTTCTGTCTTTTCATCATTAGTACCAATGTGTACTACTATATCTATTTATCATTAGTACCAATGAGTACCACTATTTCTAACCGTTTATTATTAGTATTAATGAGTACCACTATTTCTGACTGTTTGTCTTTTGTACCAATGAGTACCACTATTTCTGTCTATCATTAGTACCAATGAGTAACACTATTTCTATCTATTTATCATTAGTACCAATGTGTACCACCATTTCTGTCTGTATATCATTAGTGCCAATGAGTACCACTATTTCTGTCTTTTTGTCATTAGTACCAATGAGTACGACTCTTTCTGACTGTTTATCATTAGTATCAATGAGTACCACTGTTTCTGTCTGTTTATCATTAGTACCAATGAGTACCAATATTTCTGTCTTTTTATCATTAGTACCAATGTGTACCAATATATCTGCCTATT
>NW_025139175.1:0-1222 GCF_004010195.1 Chiloscyllium plagiosum
TATCTTTGCCACACCCTTTTTCTCCTGTCATTCGTTCCCCCGCCTCTGGCAAGGGATTAGTAAGCCCATTTCCAATTGTTTTAAGTTCTGAAGAAGTGTCACATTAGACTTGAAATGCGAACTCTGATTCTCTGTCTCTACTGATGCTGCCAGACCTGCTGAGGTTCTCCAGAAATGAATAGGTGCAGCAGAAATTTTGAATTAATCAAATAACTATGGACAATGGAAATAAAATACAAAACATGCTTGAGAAACTGTGAGCTTGTCGAGGCTCACTGGACTGAAAGTGTAACTCTGCATTCACTCCAGTAGATTCTGCAGCATTTTCAGCAATTTCTGTTTTCGAACAATTTCCAAAGAAGTATGTGAAAGATGCTCAAACATCCTGTCCAACATGGAGCGTCATACATTGGGAACTGAACGATAACGCATGGTGACAAGTTTCTTGACTCTAAAACTGCATAAGACTGTCATCACTGACACTATACAGCTCTTAATCATGGTCAGGGAGAAAATCAGAAGGAAACACATTCACTTCAAACACAGAAGATGGCATTATGGAAAGGAAAAGATACAGATTAATACCTGAAATGGATTCAGTTAAAGTAACAAATTGGAGGCGTGACAACAATGAGAGTCTTTCAGCAGAATGAGAATATGCTATTGGAAGTATTACCGCATCAGAAATCAGGTCAGATCACTGAGTACTAGGCTGATGGGTGAATGGGTCTCAATGTGAACTGGGGGACAGTCAGTCGAGTTAAATTGTAGACTTTGCAGCTGAAACTGGGTTATCATCTGATGCTGTAGACCACAGCATCAGCAGAAACAGAATTGTATTCAAGGACAATCCGTAACATTTTACTCAGGATAATCTATCAGTCTACCATTACCATCAAGCCGATCCATGGTTCAGTGACGAGTGTGGGTGAACATGCCAGGGTCGGAATCATGTGCACCTAAACCTGATGATAACACATTAAAGCTACCGCACTTGACTGGTTACATTCCAAACAGCAGAACTAACGTCTGATGGAGAGGAAGAAATGATCCCAAGACTAACAGATCAGATCTAAGCTCTGTCATCCTCACACATCCAAGCATAAATATCGATGGACTATTAAACAATTTACTGGAGGAGAGGACTCCACAAATATCCTCACCCTAAATATCGGAAGAGCTCTTTGCATCAGTGTAAAAGTCAAGCCTGCACTACCCTCAG
>NW_025139176.1:0-1222 GCF_004010195.1 Chiloscyllium plagiosum
ATTTCTTGAGACAATAATCCTCAGGAATATTCTCTGCCTTCGTTTCTGAGTATGCATCCACATATATATATATTTTATTTTCTCGTCCTTCTGTTAACAATCCATTAGCCTCCCAGGCCGAAACACTTCTGTATGATCCTCTACCTGTTCAGGTTTTCCTTCACCATTACGTCAAACAGGATGTACGTTAACTGAACCTCAACACTTTCATCTTTCTCTTTCGTTTTTGCTTTGTGCTGTGACTTGTGATCGTACGATGTTATTACTACACAACCTTGAAAAATGTTAGGGCATTTTCCTTTAAACTCAGTTCCCTGGTCTTTCTTTGAACTCTCTACAACAAGGAATATCACTCCAAACTTGGATTCTGCTCAGTCCTTCCCAAGAACAAACTGTATTCTACGAACTGACGCACTGCTCATCATACTCACTGTTTACTACCTACTTTGGAATTGCCAATCCAACCTTACTTTACACAGGGGATCGCGAAATCCCTGTCAACCGCTCCCAGAACTTATCACTTCCTTCAGTAACAGGTCAGAATGAGTGCAGGTACGTTCATCTCTTAATATTAGAGACTTGTCAGATCATGCATTTCACAATTTTATGACTTCCCTTCATTCTCACGGTGTTCATTCAGAGTAAACGTTCTGCAGAACGGCGAATCCTTTCCAGGGACAAAGTACTAACTTCATACGTGGCCCCTACCTAGACTTTGCATTCTCTTGCAGCTCGGCGACTTTTCTTGGGGTTTTCATTGCTACTTTCACTAATGCCACTGATTTCGCTGTCTTTACCACATTTTTTCCCACCGTGTCTTTCTTTAATGAGCAGCACGGTGTCTTTAATCATCCCCATTTACAATATTGCAAAAACCTGAAGACTTGCAAATCATTTCTGCTTTCTCGGGATTTTTTTTTAAACTGTGGTAAACAGTTACCTGTGTTCTCTATTCGTTGTTTTGTAGTGTCGGGTCGCCCCTTCTCCTAATGTCTACCACTCACAGGGTGAAATTATTGCTGAATGCGAAACTTTCCATTCTGCATCTTTGTATATTCTTCCGCCATCTCTGCTTCCCTTTTCATTTCTTCAACTTTGTGTTTAGCCACATGAATTCTTATCATCACTGCAAGTGAGTTTTTAAACTTCTCCGTGAGACTACTCTGTCTTACAGCGTCATAGGTCTTATCTATTTTAAAGACCTCAACCATCCACGATGTTT
>NW_025139177.1:0-1222 GCF_004010195.1 Chiloscyllium plagiosum
AGGAACACAGAGAGAAACGGAACACAGAGCGAAAAGGATCACAGGGAGAAACGGAGCACAGAGAAAACAGGAACACAGACAGAGATGGAACACAGAGAAAAAAGGAGCACAGAGAGAAAAGGAGCACAGAGAGAAATGGAACACAGGGAGAGAAAGAACACAGAGAGAGAAGGAACACAAAGAGAAAAGGAACACAGAGAGAGAACGACCACAGAGAGAACAGAAGCACAGAGAGAAAAGGAACACAGAGAGAAAAGGAATACGGAGATTGAAGGATCACAGAGAGAGAAGGAACACAGAGAGAGAAGGAACACAGAGATAGAACAGAAACACAGAGTGAAAAGGAACACAGAGAGAGAAGGATCACATCGAGAAAAGGAGCACAGGGAAAGATGGGACACAGAGAGAGAACAGAAACACAGAGAGAAAAGGAACCCAGAGAGAAATGGAACACAGAGAGAAAAGGAACACAGAGAGTAAAGGAACACAGAGAGAGAACAGAAACACAGAGAGAAAATGAACACAGAGAGATAAGGAACACAGAGAGAGAAGGATCACATCGAGAAAAGGCGCACAGAGAAAGGTGGGACACAGAGAGAGAACAGAAACACAGAGAGAAAAGGAACTCAGAGAGAACAGAAACACAGAGAGAAAAGGAACACAGAGAAAAAAGGAACACAGAGAGAAAAGGAGCACAGAGAGAAAAGGAACACACAGAGAACAGAAGCACAGAGAGAAAAGGAACACAGAGAGAAAAGGAACACAGCGAGAACAGAAGAACAGAGAGAAAAGGAACACAGAGAGAAAAGGAACACAGAGAGAACAGAAGAACAGAGAGAAAAGGAACACAGAGAGAAAGGGAACACAGAGAGAACAGAAGAACAGAGAGAAATGGAACACAGAGAGAAATGGAACACAGAGAGAAAAGGAACACAGAGAGAAAAGGAAAACAGAGAGAAAAGGAACACAGAGCGAAAAGGAACGCAGAGAGAAAAGGAACACAGTGAGAAAAGGAACACAGAGAGGGAAAAGGAACACAGAGAGAAAAGGAACACAGAGAGAGAAGGAACACAGAGAGAGACGGAACACAGAGAGAAAAGGAACACACAGAGAGAAAAGGAATACGGAGATTGAAGGATCACAGAGAGAGAAGGAACACAGAGAGAGAAGGAACACAGAGATAGAACAGAAACACAGAGCGAAAAGGAACACAGAGAGAGAA
>NW_025139178.1:0-1222 GCF_004010195.1 Chiloscyllium plagiosum
CTGTAAGTAATCTAATCTACCCTGGCCACATGATTGCACCTTCGGCATTTAGGAACTAATCCCACCATTTACATGTGTCAGTGCACTCTCATAAATAACACTGCAGTAAGCCACATTCTTACATTTCACAACTTCTGCAAGCTTCCAGCTACTCAGTCAATGATATTTTAACACAATGTAACACATTCACTTATACACTACCCAGCCCCACATGCCTCTCTGCATTTAAACCTTCAGATAGCAGAGGTGCTACCAAATGGCAGGCACACCTTGGTGGAACATGTGTTCAACATGTGATCTAACAATCTCAGGAACTAGCTCAGACATTGGCTTCATGTATATTTTAGAGGACAGTGTAGAGGCAGGTCCTGCACTAGACATGAGTGGCAGCTGCAAAGCTGAGGCTAAGAGTCTTGCATGTACTCTGGAGAGCTAGGCTGCTTTGAGTTGTGTTGCTGAGGATTTCAATGTGAAGTTCAATGGGGTATGAACAGGAAACAGCTGACAGACATACACACAGGAACACTTGGTGCATTGATAAACCTGTCAGACAGCCTAATATCACTAGCAACAATCATGGAAGGGCTTGGCTCTAACTTGGCACAGGACTTTGTTTAGAGTTTGGGGTCCATCCTTTCCAGTGATGCGCACAGTGGGTCTAGCCATGTTGAGTATTTAATGGTCAACCTCTCAGCTTCTGTTGCAGCACAAGCAGAAACTATCCAACATCTCTCAGTGGTTAGCACTGCTGCCTCACAATAGCAGGGAACTGGGTTCAATTCTATCCTCAGGCAGCTTTTGTGTGGAGTTTGTACATTCTCCCAGTGTCTGCACGGGTTTCCTCTAACAGTCCAAAGATGTGCAGGTTGGATGGATTGGCCATGCTAAATTGCCCAATAGTATCCAGGGATGTGCAGACTCTGTGGTTTAGTCATGGGAAATGCAGAATTACAGGGATAGGGTTGGGGGTCTGGGTCTGGGTGGGATGCTCTTTGGAAGGTCAGTGTGGACTCAATGGACCAAATGACCTGCTCCCACACTGTAGGGATTCTATGATTCTATCTGGGTGCTGAAAACATGCTCAAAAGGGTTGCGCAGGGTCAGGCAGCAGCCCAGAAACCTGTGTCACAGCAGACCATGCACTGGCTTTGAGACTGACAGTGGTTCTGTGATACACAAACCAGGATAAGAATATTTACACATTCACTTCTCTCCACTAGCC
>NW_025139179.1:0-1222 GCF_004010195.1 Chiloscyllium plagiosum
GATAAATGACAACACGGACACGGGGTAAATTACAGAACGGACACGGGGTAAAGTAAAACATGGACACGGAGTAAATGACAACACGGATATGGGATAAATGACAACACAGACACGTGGTAAATGACAGTACGGACACGGGGTAAATGGCAACACAGACACAGAGTAAATGACAACATGGACACGGAGTAAATGACTGCACGGACACGGGATAAATGACAGCACGGATACGGGTTAAATGACAGTACGGACACGGGGTAAATGACAGAACGGACATGGGGGAAATGACAACACGGACACGGGGTAAATGACAGCACGGACACGGGATAAATGACAGCACGGATACGGATTAAATGACAGCACGTACATGGAGTAAATGACAACACGGACACGGGTAAATGACAACACGGACACGGGTAAATGACAACACGGACACGGGTAAATGACAGAACAGACATGGGGTAAATGACAACACGGACACAGGGTAAATGACAGCACGGACACAGGGTAAATGACAACACGGACACGGGTTAAATGACAACACGGACACGGGTAAATGACAACACGGACACGGGTAAATGACAGAACAGACATGGGGTAAATGACAACACGTACACGGGTTAAATGACAGCACGGACATGGAGTAAATCGCAGCACGGACACGGGGTAAATGACAACTCGGACATAGGGTAAATGACAGCACGGACACGAGGTAAATGACAACACGGACACGGGTTAAATGACAGAACAGACACGGGGTAAATGACAGCACGGACACAGGATAATGACAACACGGACACGGGTAAATGACAACACAGACACAGGGTAAATGACAGCACGGACACGGGTTAAATGACAACACGGACACGGGTAAATTACAACACGGACATAGGGTAAATGACAGCACGGACACGAGGTAAATGACAACACGGACACGGGTTAAATGACAGAACAGACACGGGGTAGATGACAACACGGACACGGGGTAAATGACAGAACAGACACGGGGTAAATGACAGCACGGACACAGGATAATGACAGCACGGACACGGGATAAATGACAACATGGACACGGGTAAATGACAGAACAGTCATGGGGTAAATGACAACATGGACATGGGGTAAATGACAACACGGACATGGGGTAAATTACAACACGGTCACGGGGTAAATGACAACACGGACATTGGGTAAATGACAGAACGGACACGGGTTAAATGACAGC
>NW_025139180.1:0-1222 GCF_004010195.1 Chiloscyllium plagiosum
GTCCACCCTTGGAATATTTTGTCCAGTTCTGGTCGCCCTACTATAGGAAAGATACAGAGGTTTTGGAGAGGGTGCAAAGAAGATTTACCAGAATGCTGCCTGGACTGTAGGGCTTGCCTTATGAAGAAAGGTTTAAAAATCTCTGACTTTTCTCTCTGTTGAGAAGGAGGAAGAGAGGAGACCTAATCGAGGTATACAAGATAATGAGTGGACTAGATAGAGTCAATCGCCAGAGACTTTTCTCCAGGGCAGGATTGACCTGTACGAGGTGTTTGAAGATATTAGGAGGAAGATATGAAGGATATGTCAGAGGTAGGTTCTTTACGCAGAAAGTTGTGAATGGATAGCATGGACATATTATAAAGTCCTAATTTGGAAATAGAACCATTCTGACTCAAGATTGGAATACAACAGACTCTAACCTCACACATTTAATACATTGTCTACGTTCAGCTGTCACCTTTTCTCATTAAACCTTAAATTATCTCAAGAAAGTGACTTAAAGACATTTTGGAATTTACACATTAATGAACTGAAACTTGCAACCCATTCTAATGATGAAACACTTAACAACAATGTAGGATTGTTCAGTATATCATTTTAATTGCATGACACAGTGATATTTTGCTACAGATACTGCGTCTTATGATCCGACTCCACTAGTTACCTGATGAAGGAGCAATGCTTGGAAAGCTAGTACTTCCAAATAAACCTGTTAGACTATAACCTGGTGTCATGCGATTTTTAACTTGGTCTACACCAGTTCAACACTGGCACCTCCACATCATGTCTTCCACATAAGACATTCAAGGATATTTAGCTGCACTGGGAAGTCTTTGCATCCGCATGTAAATGCCTTAGCAGGGATAACATCTGCTATAGGCAGCCTTGTTGTTCTTCAGCTGGTGGATGGCCTTCTCTACTTCAGGAGGGGCTGGGGCTGGGGTGTTGCTAAGCCTTTAGCGTGTACCATGCTGTGGGATACGATAAAAGATGTTCAGATTGATGACAGAACCCTGGTTGAGAAGCCTCTGAAGTGCTCCCCCCATGTTTGTTTGAGGGTTTGGTCCGTGGATGGTGTTGAGACCCCAGAAGAAACCCTGCACACCATGGCTGTTGGTTATTCATTGGCACTCAAGTGTTTTCCCCACCCATCGCCTGTTCTTTATGTCATGGTTTCATTATTGGATGCCCAGCAGTCATCTGCTCCTGTGGTGTAGCG
>NW_025139181.1:0-1222 GCF_004010195.1 Chiloscyllium plagiosum
ACTGTGACAATTTCTGTGACACACTATGACACTGTCTGAACGTCTGTGACACACTGAGACACTCTCAAAGACAGACTGTTATACTTTCTGACTCTCTCTGAGGCACACTGTGACACGCTCTCAGGACTGTGACACACTGAGACTCTCAAAGACAGACTGTGACACTTTCTGACTCACTCTGAAAAATACTGTAGCCTTCTCTGACAGACAGTGACACACTGTGACACTCCCTGACACTGACTGTGACACGTTCTAACTCTCTCTGACTCTCTGAGACACACTGTGACACTCTCTTACTCTCTCTGAGGCTCTCTGTGACACTTTCTGAATCCCTCTGACACTGAGACACACTGCGACACTCTCTGACTCTCTCTGAGGCACACTATGACACTTTCTGACTCTCTCTGACTCTCTGATACACACTGCGACACTCTAGGAGAGACACTGCGACACTCACTGAGACACCCTGTGACACTCTCTGACAGACTGTGACACTCTCTAATTCTATCTGACACTCTCTGAGACACACTGTGACACTCTCTGACAGACTGTGACACTCTCTGATTCCATGTGGCACTCTCGGAGACACACTGTGACACTTTCTGACTATCCCTGGCTCTCTCTGACACTCTCTTAGACACACTGTGACAGCCTCTGATCCTATCTGACACTCTCTGAGACACACTGTGACACTCTCTGACACTCTCTGAGACACACTGTGACTCTCTCTGACTCTCTGAGACACACAGTAACACTCTCTGACACTCTCTGAGACAGAATGTGACACTCTCTGACGCTCTCTGACACTCTCTGAGGCACAGCACGACACAGTGTGACACTCTTTGACAGGTTGTGACAAACTGTGACATTCGCTGATTTTCTCTGACACTCTCTTAGATACATTGTGACACTCTCTGACTCTCTCTGTCACTCTCTGAGACACACTGTGTCACGCTTTGACAGACTGTGACAATTTCTGTGACACACTATGACACTCTCTGAACGTCTGTGACACACTGAGACACTCTCAAAGACAGACCGTGACACTTTCTGACTCTCCCTGAGGCACTCTGTGACACGCTCTGAGAAACTGTGACACACTGAGACTCTCAAAGACAGACTGTGACACTTTCTGACTCACTCTGAAATATACTGTAACCTTCTCTGACAGACAGTGACACACTGTGATACTCTCTGACACTGACTGTGACACGTTCTAACT
>NW_025139182.1:0-1222 GCF_004010195.1 Chiloscyllium plagiosum
AATATCTGATATCTTCTAATTTGAATTTTCACATAAATCATTGGATTAATATTCGGCCTTACAAATGAAGATACGTCTGATTGTTTTAGACTCCAATAATTAAGGTTCAATTCTACATGTTACGGATAGCAATATGACATTTCTAATCATTTTATGTTTACAGTGGACAGTTTTAACACTAATTTTTACTTATATCTAATACTTAATCATTGATCAAATCCAGTATAGTCGGCTTTAAGTGTGGAATTAAGTCTCAGTGACTTAAGCATATTGGATGTTACTGTTTCCTAATGGTAGCGAATGTTGATTTTTATTTTAATGCTGAAATCCTTGTTGATTTGCTGCTGTAGGGATGCCCTGAGCAGCCTGCCTTGGAATTAAAACAGAAATAGTGGAGGGAAGATAAACAAGACTAACAGTCTGTTTCAGTCTTTAGTAAAAAAAAAGAACATTTTGTACAATCCTACTCCAAGTCCATAAGTATGCCATTCCAGGCAGTGATATTCCAGATAGTGATAAGGGAATGCCAGCATACAGAAAAATGACGAACCCTGACCTTCATTAATAAAAGAATAATTGTCCCTGTGAATGAATAAGCACCAGCTGCAGGATAGAGCCCAGCTAACTTCCACAGTTGCTATCAGGGAAACAGACAGGGTTTGATTGTCAGAAATAGTTACTATTTTAAAGTTGCTCAGGACATTTAAAAAGTTTCTAATTACATACTCTTGAGAATCGTGAATAAGGCAGAGTGAGAGGCCCAAAGGACTTCAGCAATTAATTTTGTAATCTGCGGAAATAAAATGCACAGAGAGATCCCAAAGCCTGGCGATTATAGCACCTGTAAACACCATAAAACAATAGGAAGCTGGGGCTATCCATAGCGATACCCATCTGAGATTAGGTGTTCTACAGGATCGGGTGTCTCTAAAAGGAGGGAAGGACTGTAACCAAGTTGCATGTGGCCATTGTAATACAGAAAGTGTGTAAAAATACTGCTTTTTACTGTACACGTTATGGTGTGTCATGGACCTCCCTTCCGAGCTTGGTCTCGGGGGATGATCCCTGCATTCATTGATTGCAGCATGAGTAAGCATCTTCCACTTGCCTGAGTTCTGCCTATCTCCTGAGTCTTCATTCCTTGTCAGGGGAAGTCACTCCTACAGCTATGGTGACATTTAAATTCAACACAAATACTTATTATCTGTGAAATTATTACTTG
>NW_025139183.1:0-1222 GCF_004010195.1 Chiloscyllium plagiosum
GGGAGATACTAAACGTGCATTTTGCAACAGTATTTACTGTGGAGAAGGAGATGGAAGATATAGAATGTGGTGAAATAGATGGTGATATCTTGAAAAACTATTACAGAGGAGGAAGCGCTGGACATTTTGAAACGTGAAAAGTTGGATAAATCCTCAGGACCTGATCAGGTGTACCCTAGAACACTGTGGGAAGCTGAGAAGTGATTGCTGGGTCCCTTGCTGAGATATTTGTATCATTGATAGTCACAGGTGAGGTGCCGGAAAACTGCCGGTTGGCTAACGTGGTGCCACTATATTAGAAAGGTGATAAGGACAATCCAGGGAACTATGGACTGGTGAGCCTGATGTGGGTTGTGGGCAAGTTATTGGAGGGAATCCTGAGGGATAGGATGTACATGTATTTGGAAAGGCAAAGACTGATTAGGAATAGTGAACATGGCTCTGTGCACGGGAAATCATGCCTCACAAACTTGATTGAGTTTTTTGAAGAAGTAACAAAGAGGATTGATGAGGGCAGAGTGGTGGACGTGATCTATATAGACTCCAGTAAGGCATTCAACAAGGTTTCTCATGGGAGACTGATTAGCAAGGATAATCTCATGGAATACAGTGAGAACTAGCCATTTGGATACAGAACCGGCTCGTAGGCAGAAAACAGAAGGTGGTAGTGCAGGGTTCTTTTTCAGACTGGAGGCCTGTAACCACTGGAGTGCCACAAGGATCGGTGCTGGGTCCACACTTTTTGTCATTTACATAAATGATTTGGATGTGAGCATAAGAGGTATAGTTAGTAAGTTTGCAGATGACACCAAAATTGGAGGTGTAGCGGGCAGCGAAGAAGGTTACCTCAGATTACAACGGGATTTTGATCAGATGGGCCAATGGGCTGAGGAGTGGCAGATGGAGTTTAATTCAGATAAATGCGAGGTGCTGCATTTTGGGAAAACAAATCTTAGCAGGACTTATACATTTAATGGTAAGGTCTCAGCGAGTGTGGCTGAACAAAGAGACCTTGGATTGAAGCTCCTTGAAAGAAGAGTCGCAGGTAGATAGAAGAAAGTGTTTGGTCTGCTTTCCTTTATTGGTCAGAGTATTGAGTACAGTAGTTGGAAGGTCATGTTGTGGCTGTACAAGATGTTGGTTCGGCCATGTTTGAAATATTGCATGCAATTCTGGTCTCCTTCCTATCGGAAAGATGTTGTGAAAGTTAAAAGGGTTCAGA
>NW_025139184.1:0-1222 GCF_004010195.1 Chiloscyllium plagiosum
AGAGAAAATGCTGGAAAATCTCAGCAGGCCTGGTAGCATCTGTAAGGAGAGAAAAAGGCTGATGTTTCGAGTCTAACTGACCCTTTGTCAAAGGGTCAGTTAGACTCGAAACGTCAGCTCTTTTCTCTCCTTACAGATGCTGCCAGACCTGCTGAGATTTTCCAGCATTTTCTCTTTTGGTTTCAACAATTTGGTTGGATGACACTCAGAATAATCATTAACATTTGGTTTTAAATACTTCTGAAAAAAAGACATAATTCTATATGCATTCAGTTAATTCATCTGAAATGTTCGGGTTAATACTTGCAAACTAGAGATTAGTTTAAAAATGGATAAAATGTTCAAAAAATGCACTTAATGTTAATTTCTAATTGTTCATTTTTGCCTAACATTATAGAGCAAATTCCATGGAGTCAAAGTTTCGAGATGTATTAAGTCTGTGCAAGAATCCAATAAACACCATGATACTTGTCGACTATTCTAGTGTCGTAATCTTACTTTAAATTTTCCAATTTGACAACAATGCTGAAACACAAATTGTAAAATGCATGAGAGATATTCATACTGTGCTATCATACAGTCAGATATCAGACATTCATTAATGGTATTCTGTGTTCACATTTTCTGTGGAAGACTAGCATTTCAGACCTAGTTTAACATAATGTTTGACAAAGGAAAGGAGAAATAGCATGTTACCATACATGCGCCAGCATTAATACTTTAATGGAATTTTAGTAACGCTTCACACGGAACACCACAATCCAGATTTTTAAAAGTCTCCTGTAAGCCAAATTGCGAGAGCATAATGGAACATTGATTATCAGTCTTATTATAGCTTTTCTCCCTTTCCTCAAGCAGTTAATGAAATATAGCTGATAACTGAACATCTCCAACCACTTAATCTGACACAATTGATGTCACTTTGAACAATGGTATGAAATGGTTACATTAGATCAACCGGATTTTATAAATATCGCTTCAGTTTCCGAAAATCATAAGATGTGGAGAATGAGTCGCCGATCTGATACTGTCCAGTTTACATTAACATTTGAAATCAAAATTATGCCAGTGGTATTTGTGGGGTTGAAGGATGCTTCCATTGTTTCACCCTTGGTCGGAGACAAAAAGTACTGCAGAAGCTGGAATCCCAGGTAGACATGGAGGAGGCTGGAAGAACACAGCAAGGCAGGCAACAGGTGGAGAAGTCAATGTTTCAGGACTG
>NW_025139185.1:0-1222 GCF_004010195.1 Chiloscyllium plagiosum
AAAAAACATGTCTCCCATCACCCTCTGTCTCCTGCAATCAAGCAAATTTTGTATCCAGTTCACGAGCTCCTCCTGAATGCTATATCCTTTTACACTGATCTGAGCTTATTACCCAGTTTACCACACAGAACGTAGAACACAGAACAGTTCAGCCCAAGACCCTTCGGCCATGATGCTATGCCAACCTTTTATCCGACTGTAAGATCAAACTAGCCTACATACCCTTCATTTTACTACTATCTATGTGTCTATCCAAGAGTCTATTAAATGTCCCAAATGTGTCTAATTTTACTACCACCATTGGCAGTCCATCCAACCACCTACCATTCTCTATCCTCTTATCCATCTTCCTATCAGCTTAAAATTATGCGGCCTTGTAATTGCCATTTATGCCATAGGAGAAAAAGTCTCTCACTATTCACTCTTTCTGTGTCTCTCATCACCTTGTTCACCTCTACCAAGTCTCTCCACCCCCTTCTTCACTCCAATGAGAAAAGCCTTAGCTCCCTCAAACTTTCTCCATAAGAAATGCCCACCATTCCAGGCAGCATCCTGGTAAATCTCCTTTGTGCGCTCTCTAAAACTTGCACATCCTTCCTGTAAAGAGGGGACCAGAACTGAACACAATATTCCAAGTGTGGTCTCACCAGGACGATATAAAGATGCAGTTAAACCTCACGGCTCTTGAAATCAATCCCCTTGCTAAGGAAAGCCAACACAAAATATGACTTTTTAGCAACCCTATCAACGTGCGTGGCAACTTTAAGGGATTGATGGACATGGATGCCTTGATCTCGCTGTTCCTCCACAATGCCAAGTACTTTGCCTTTTAACGCTGTATTCTATATTCAGGTTCGACCTTCCAGAATGAATCACTTCACACTTTTCCAGATTGAACTCCATCTGCCACTTCCAGCCCAGCTCTGCGTCCTGTCAATGTCTCATAGCAACCTACAACATTACCCACGACTCCATCAACCTTGGTGTGATTTGCAAACTTACTAATCCACTCTCCAACATCCACATCCAAGTCATTTACAAAAATCGCAAAGAGCAGAGTCCCAGAGCTGAACACCACTGGTCACTGAGCTCCAGACTCAATACTGTCCATAGGTTTGTGAGGCATGACCTGACCCCTCACAAACCCATGCTGTCTCTAATTTAACTATGGTTTTCCAAGTAGTCATACATCCTTTCTTTCGAGTCCTCGCCAATAATCTGC
>NW_025139186.1:0-1222 GCF_004010195.1 Chiloscyllium plagiosum
CTATTATCCCAGACACCCAGTGATATTATCACCCGACTCTTAACCCGGAAACCCATCGATATTATCACTCAACTATTAACATAGCCCGGAAACCCATCGATATTATCACTCAACTATTAACATAGACACCCAATGATATTGTCACTCGACTATTAACCCAGACACCCAGTGATATGATCACCAGAATATGAACCCAGACACCCAGTGATTTTATCACCCGACTATGAACCCAGACACCCTGTGATATTATCAGTCGACGGTTAACCCAGATACCCAGTGATGTTATCACCCGAGTTTTAATCCAGACACTGAGTGATATTATCACCAGACTATTAACCCAACACCCTGTGATATTATCACCCGACTATTAACCCGGACACCCAGTGATATTATCACCAGACTATTAACCCGGACACCCAGTGATATTATCTCCCGACTCTGAACCCAGGCACCCAGTGATATTATCACCCACAGTTAACCCAGACACCTCGTGATATTATCACTCGACTATTATCCCAGACACCCAGTGATGTTATCACCCGAGTATTAATCCAGACACTGAGTGATATTATCACCAGACTATTAACCCAGACACACTGTGATATTATCACCCGACTATTAACCCGGACACCCAGTGATATTATCACTCGACTATTAACCCAGACACCCAGTGATATTATCACCCAAATATTAACCTCGACACCCAGTGATATTGTCACTCGACTATTAACCCAGACACCCAGTGATATGATCACCAGACTATTAACTCAGACACCCAGTGATATTATCACCCGACTATGAACCCAGACACCCTGTGATATTATCAGTCGACAGTTAACCCAGGCACCCATTGATATTATCATTCGACAGTTAACCCAGACATCCAGTGATATTATCACTCGACTATTATCCCAGACACCTAGTGATATTATCACCAGACTATTAACCCGGATAACCAGTGATATTATCACCAGACTATTAACCCAGACATCCTGTGATATTATCACTCGATAGTTAACCTAGATACCCAGTGATATTATCACTCGACTATTAACCTAGACACCCAGTGATATTGTCATTCGACTATTAACCCAGACACCCAGGGATATTATCAACAGACTATTAACCCAGACATCCAGTGATTTTATCACTCAACTATTAACCTAGACACCCAGTGATATTGTCTTTTGACTATTAACCCAGACACCCAGTGATATTATCA
>NW_025139187.1:0-1222 GCF_004010195.1 Chiloscyllium plagiosum
GAGAGAATGCCACAATTTTCTCAATTTATAAGCGGTGCCAGCTGTCGGGTGCGGTGAACAAGTGGAAAGACATTGGTCACGTGAACCAAATAAAAGACGCGGGGTGGTGGAATCTGGCCGTTCCATCGCAGTCATATGTAAAACATTTAACGTAATCTTCAGCCAAATAATATTGGCAGAGAATAAGAAAACATAAACGAAAAAATTGCCGATGTTGAAAATCAAACAAAAACAGACGTTGCTGAAAATTTCAGGACGTCTTGCAGCATCTGTGGAGAGATGGACCCAGTGAATGTGAAACGTTAACTGTGATTCATCTGCACAGATGGTGCTAGCTCACCTGTGATTTTACAGCAATTTCTGTTTTTGTTTCAGTTTGGCAGATTTTGTCACAGTTCATGAGAACAGTGCTCTCGAGAATCAAACAGACATCATGGAGCTGATAGTGTGAAATGAGACAGTAGTAATTAATGATAGAATGGCCACAGGTTATGTTCTTATTGCGTTTGAGAGGCGCGGGGTTCAAGAGTGTTGTACTGGAAAAACACAGCAGGTCAGGAAACATCCGAGGAGCAGGACAATGTAAGTGATAGGCATAAGCCATTCATCAGGAATTGGGCTTGTGAGTCGGGCTGAGGGACAAAGCTGAAGCCAAATGACAACCCGTAGGCACCTCCTCCTACTGAGTACCTTTCCATGGACATCCTCATCCACCTGGCTGAATCACTCCTCACGATCAACAACTTCTCTTTCCAATCTTCCCACTTCCTCCATCGAAATTAGTAGCCATGGGCACCCGCATAGGATCTAGCTATGCCTGCCTGTTTGTCAGATACGCGAAACTGTCCATCTTTCGCAGTTACACAGACACGATCCTTCACCTGTTCCTCCGCTACATTGATGAATGTATTGGCGCCACTTGGTGCTCCAACAATGAACTTAAATAGCTCACTAAATTTACCAACACCTTCCGCCCCGACCTCAAATTTACCAGGATCATCTTGGCAACTTCGCTCACCTTCCTGGCCCTCTCCATCACCGTCACTGGTGAGTGACTAATTAAAAACATATACTACAAGCCCACCAACTCCCACAGTCATCGACTGCATGTCCACCAACCCTATCTCGTGTAAAACCTCCATTCCTTATTCCTAATTCTTCTGCCTCCACCACATCTGTTCGCAGGATTGCCAATTAAACCTCAGAAATACCTAGTTGGTCT
>NW_025139188.1:0-548 GCF_004010195.1 Chiloscyllium plagiosum
TCCTTCAGTACCTCGGATAGTTCTCCCTCAGTAGCTCAGATATTTCGCACTCAGCGCCTCAGAAACTGCTCCCTAAATACCTCAGAAAATACTCCCTCAGTACCTCAGATAATGCTCCCACAATGCCTCAGATAGTGCTCCCTTAATACCTCAGAAAGTGCTCCCTCAGCACCTCAGGTAGTTCTCCCTCAGTACCTCAGAGAGTGCTTCCTCAATACCTCAGAACTTGTTCCCTCAGTACCTCACATAGTGCTCCTCAATACCTCAGAAAGTGCTCCCTCAGTACCTCACAAAGTGCTTCCTCAATACCTCAAAACGTGCGCCATCAATACCACAGATAGTTCTCCCTCAGTACCTCAGATAGTGCTTCCTCAGTACGTCAGAAAGTGCTTCCTCAATACCTCAGAAAGTGCTCCCTCATTTACTCAGGTAGTTCTCCCTCAGAACCTCAGAAAGTGCTTCCTCAATACCTCAGAAAGTGCTCCATCAATACTTCAGAAACTGGTCCCACAGTTCCTCAGATAGTTCTCCCTCAGTACCTCAGATAG
>NW_025139188.1:570-1222 GCF_004010195.1 Chiloscyllium plagiosum
CGCAGATAGTGCTACCTCAATACCTCAGATAGGTTTCCCTCAGTACCCCAGTAAGTGCTTCCTCAATACCTCAGAAAGTGCTCCATCAATAACTCAGATAATTCTCCCTCAGTACCTCAGATACTTCTCCCTCAGTACCTCAGAAATTGCTCCCTCAAAACCTCAGAAAGTGCTTCCTCAATACCTCAGAAAGTGCACCCTCAGTACGTCAGATAGTGCTCCCTCAATACCTCAGAAAGTGCTCCCTCAATGCCTCAAAAAGTGCTTCCTCAGTACCTCAGATAGTGGTACCTCAATACATCAGAAATTGCTCGATCAATACCTCAGATAGTTCTCCCTTAGTACCTCAGAGGGTGCTTCCTCAATACTTCAGAACTTGCTCCCTCAGTACCACAGATAGTGCTCCCTCAATACCTCAGAAAGTGCTACCTCAGTACCACAGAAAGTGCTTCCTCAATACCTCAGAAAGTTCTCCCTCAGTACCTCAGATAGTGCTCCCTCAATACCTCAGAAAGTGCTACCTCAATACCTCATAAAGTGATCCCTCAGTACCTCAGAAAGTGCTCCCTTAATAACTCAGATAATGCTCCCTCAATACCTCAGCAAGTGCACGCTCAACACCTCAGATAGTTCTCCCACAATGCCTCAGATA
>NW_025139189.1:0-1222 GCF_004010195.1 Chiloscyllium plagiosum
AAGAAGACATTTCTTTGTATCTCAGTTTGAAATTGATATCCCGTATTCTGTCCCTGAGTTCGAGAGTCTGCCCAGGTTTGGAAACAGGTTCTCAGCATCTACCTTGTCAATCAACTTCTGTATCCTTTACGTTTCAGTAATATCACGCTCATTCATTTCAAGCACAATGAATAATTGCCTCACCATTTTAGATGTATTCAATAATTCAACCCTTTCATCCCAGGAACCTGCGTACTGTATCAATCTAGTTACTTGCTGCATCACTACGCTGACTTTATGTTTCATACACAGGAATACTCCAATCCCTTTTTACTGCTCCTTTGTTGGGCGTCTTCTTCAAAAAATAACAGCATGACTTTTGGTTTCGCAGTATCTTCATCAAACTCGGATATATATTGCATTCAGCTCCCGCCGTCAGACTGTCTGAATAGACTATAAATAACTGATGCCATTGGACTGGTATTTGTGATACCCCAGTAGATATGTCTTTATCATAACGATCCATTTATCCTGACTCTCCAATTTCTATGTGCTAACCACCCGTCATACCATGCTAATACATTGTCCGTAACACTACGAGCTTCTGTCTTTTGTAAGGGCCTTTATTTTGTGATATCTTGTGGAAGATCTCTGGTAATCCGCATGCGTACCAGTTCCCCTTTAGCAAGTCCGCTTGTTACATTTTCAGACATCTCAGAATAACTTTGCAGGCAAAATATAGTTTCCCATTCACAAAACCATGCTGACTCTGCGGGAAGCTTTTCTGAATGCTCTTCAATTCTTGCCTTAATAATAGACTCTCGAAGATTCTGAGTAATAATGGTTAGGCTAAATGGTTCCTGCTTTCTGTCTCGCTCCTTCCTTGAAGGCAGACGCCACATTGGAGGTTCTCCAGTTTCACTGGAATACCCCTGAAATCCAGAGAGTTATGGAATCTTTCACACAGTACCATCAACCATTCATTAACCACTTTTAAAAAAAACAACTATGAATTACTGCTAACCGGTCTACCCTTACTATTATCTGTTTGTCAAAAAGCCTTGTTCGTTTTGTTAGAGACATTTCAAAAACTTGCCTCCTGTTAACATTTTGTTTATATCATTGACATGCTTACAGTGCCTTTGAGGAACAATACAAAGTACTGGTGTAATTTTTTGCCTGTTCCCTGTAGCCAGTTCCCCAGTCACAGCCTCCAAATGGCCTCAATATACTTTCCAGACTT
>NW_025139190.1:0-1222 GCF_004010195.1 Chiloscyllium plagiosum
AATCTGTGATAGTTACCGCTCTCCCCACTTGTCTTGACATCTTCAATAATCTGTGCTCATACACACCGAGGTCCCTTTGCTCCTGCTTTATAACAGCACAGCCTGTTTTCCTTCCAAACTGCATCACCTCACACTGTCTTGCATTGATCGCCGTATGAAATATACCTGAACTCTACACCAAGTTGGCGTTGTCCTGTTGCTGTTGCACTCCATCCTCCACACACTTCACAATTCTTCCAGGTTTGCTGACATCAACATCGAAGTTGTCATAGTGTCACACGCCAGTCAAAATAACTGAAAGAGAATGTGGTGCTGGAAAAGCACAGCAAGTCGGAAAGTAAGGACTGCAGATGCTGGAGATCAAAGCGGAGAGTTGGTGCTTGAACAGCACAGTAAGTCAGGCCAGAATCCGGATTATAGACAGGGCTGATGAAGGGCTTATGCCTACAATGCCAATTCTCCTTATCTTCCGATGCTGTCTGACCTGCTGTGCTTTTCCAGAACCACACTCTCGTTTTTGATCTCCAGCATCTGTAGCCCTTACTTTCCCCGACAGAACAATTGAAATACTGACAGACTCACTGATGTGAGCAAGGTGTACATTGATACTAAAGGAGCGTCAGAAATAACAACCCACATCCCAAAGAGCCAGAGAAGAAAACTGACATGCTGCAAACAGAGAAATAGAAATAATATTGCACACCATATAGTGTGGGTGAAATAGTGAGAATTTGCCACAGAGAAAGAGAAATACCGATTGACTCCCATGTTTGTCTCATGTCAGTGCATCTCTCTGTGTGTATTTATTTCTATGCCTGCATCTTCGTGTATGTAATAGTGCATGTAACTGTGCGTATTAGAGTGTGTGCGTGTACCTCTGTGTCGGAATGGTCTGGTGGTCCCTGTGTTGGTTAAAGTGATGGAATTCCACACTCTGCTGGCCTTTCCACTCCATTGCACAGACAGTGGCGGAGGGTGAAAACCATCTGGAAGGAGCGAGGGCAGCAGGTCACAGCATCATACAAACTGACACCAACATCAACAGTACACAGACAGACAGACAGACTCAGTCACACACACACAGACGCAGTCAAAAACTCTCTGTCTTTCTCTCTCTCTAGACTGGTGCAGAGAGGATTGCAATTGTACTGAGGATCATATGGAGAAATGTCTGTGCTCCACAGCATTGGTCTTCAGACGTCTATAAGTGAACCATTGTGAA
>NW_025139191.1:0-1222 GCF_004010195.1 Chiloscyllium plagiosum
TCTCTCAGGGAGATATCTTTCCACTGACTGGTGTCTCTCAGACCCCTCTCTCTCGCTCTCAGGGAGATATCTGTACACTGACTGGTGTCTCTCAGTCCCCCCTCTCTCTCAGGGAGATATCTTTCCACTGACTGCTGTCTCTCAGACCCCTCTCTCTCGCTCTCAGGGAGATATCTGTACACTGACTGGTATCTCTCAGTCCCCTCTCTCTCTCTGTCAGGGAGATATCTGTACACAGACTGGTATCTCTTAGTCCCCTCTCTCTCTCTCTCGGGGAGATATCTGTACACTGACTGGTGTCTCTTAGTCCCCCCTCTCTCTCAGGGAGATATCTGTACACTGACTGGTGTCTCTCAGTCCCCGCTCTCTCTCTGTCAGGGAGATATCTGACACTGACTGGTGTCTCTCAGTCCACCCTCTCTCTCTCAGAGAGATATCTGTACACTGACTGGTGTCTCTCAGTCCCAGCTCTCTCTCTCTCAGGGACATATCTGTACACTGACTGGTGTCTCTCAGTCCTCTCTCTCTCTCAGGGACATATCTGTACACTGACTGGTGTCTCTCAGTCCCCTCTCTCTCTCTCTCTCTCAGGGAGATATCTGGACTGGTGTCTCTCAGTCCCCTCTCTCTCTCAGGGAGATATCTGTACACTGACTGGTTTCTCTCACTTCCCCCTCTCTCTCAGGGAGGTATCTGTACACTGACTGATGTCTCTCAGTCCCCTCTCTCTCTCAGTGAGATATCTGTACACTGACTCGTGACTCTCAAACCCCTCTCTCTCTCTCAGGGAGATATATGTACACTGTCTGGTGTCTCTCAGTCCCCTCTCTCTCTCTCAGGGAAATGTCTGTACACTGACTGGTATCTCTCAGTCCCCTCTCTCTCTCAGGGAGATATCTGTACACTGACTCGTGTCTCTCAAACCCCTCTCTCTCTCTCAGGGAGATATCTGGACACTGACTGGTGTCTCTCAGTCCCCTCTATCTCTCAGGGAGATATCTGTACTCTGACTGGTGTCTCTCAGATCCCTCTCTCTCTCTCTCAGCGAGATATCTGTACACTGACTGGTGTCTCTCAGTCCCCTCTCTCTGTCAGGGAGATATCTGTACACTGACTGGAGTCTCTCAATCCCCTCTCTCTCACTCAGGGAGATATCTGGACACTGACTGGTGTCTCTCAGTCCCCTCTATCACTCAGGGAGATATCTGTACACTGACTGGTG
>NW_025139192.1:0-1222 GCF_004010195.1 Chiloscyllium plagiosum
TACACCAGACAGAACAGTCCGTAGCTGCCCGGCCCAGGACAATGATACCACTACATACAGGCGTAATTTTAAGGAAGGACTCCAGAAAATAGTAATTACTGATCCACCAGAGTATGACCTCAGTGAAAATGACAAGCAGATCTGATATTGCCATAGCCACCAGATAGCATGCTGTGCAGGTAGAAAGATCACATTTTCCTTGGGACAGGATACCAATCGCCAGCAAATTTACTGCAACAGAGTGAAAGGAATTTTTTTTTTGCAAATGAATTATCAAACATTCTCCTTGTATGCATCAGAGTAAAACACGATGCTTGCAACAAAATTCTGCAAGCCATGGTTTTATCAGAAGTTGACTTTTATACATTCATAGTTTTAGCACTGTTGATTCCGTGTCTGTTCATCACCAATTGGACTTCAGAGGGCATTAATCAGCTGGTGTCTTGCAGCACAGAGAAAAAATCAATGATTCGGGTTTACCGACAATGCTATATGTTATATAGCACCGACAATCTCCATGTTATATAATGCAGTGGAATAGAAGCACTCTTTAACAAAAGAAATGGATGGTGGGATACGGTTAAAAAATGGCAATAGAAGAAACTGAACTTGAAATCAGAGAAATAAGAAATAGTTATTCTGCAACAGCTTTCTTAAATGTACAGTAAAATTAGTAGACTCCAATAGTTATGAACAGTGACGTAGAAAGGAAGGTTGTCATGCTGCGTATGTCGCTATGATATTAAAATTATCTTGCATCCTTCTAAATGCTTATATTTTATGAATTTGTAAATCCGAACAACACCATCATCCACTTTCATTTGCAGTGATAACTACTGTTTCCATTTTCAATTACCAACACAGACTGGCTTAAAAAAAACCTTTTCTGTTGACTATTTCCTCACGCTTACTTTCAATATTGGCCACCTAAGAAAATAATTTGGCTCACGGAACAACTATTGTGGCATTCATACTTAGTTTTGGTTAATACATTTCAGTTGTCAAAGTGGAAGTCCGATTTAGACTGGAAAAGACAATGGTTCACTTTAGCAGTCCACTTTAGAATCTGCATTCCAAACTGATTGGACAGTCGTAAAATTAAAAGCTGAATTTTCATTTTGTTCTCTCTAAATGTATAGCCAACGTGTACGTGAGCAGAAAATGTTGTTACCGAATTGTCAGCAGCGACAGGAAATCGTTGCAAATAGGAAGCAGCAATAGG
>NW_025139193.1:0-1222 GCF_004010195.1 Chiloscyllium plagiosum
AAGGTCGAGCCACACTGAGACCAGAGACAAAATGGCAGCACAAAACTCACCTTGATGCTAGTGCAGGGAAGGTAGAATTGATGAAAGAGCTCCAAGTGAAGTGGGGGGGGACTATAATTTGAGAGAATGTGCTCTGTAATTGGAGAGGGAGAACCTGGAAACAAGAAGGGGAGACGAGCAGGGAAGAGGATGGAGCAGCAATGGTAGGGGTGTCTGTGGGTAATTCAGGAAGTACAGCTGAAATTTATGCCCAGCATCTGCTTCTGCTCCCTGAAATAAACATCATAACCCGGACCTACACTAACGCTTTTTAAATTGTGATTGAATAGTACCCTTGACAGCTTTTGTCAACCATAGGTGGTTCATCTCCTTATCAAGTCCTTCTTTTTGAACAGAAACTATAATTTCTGAGCGTTATGGGATATCTGCTTGAATGTCTGCCCGTGCATACCCACTGAGCTTCCTCTGGGTCTATTTCCACATCCCGCTTCAGACCAAATGTGAGACAGAAATCCTCAATTTAGAGGCTGACCCCATTCTCCAAGTTTCTCCGTCTCTGTTATTTCTGTTTGATGATGCCACATTCCAGTGAGCTGCCTCTGACGTGACCTCGTTTTCCTTCAAACCAGAAATCCCCTAACTCTCGTGGACAGGGCTTTTAGCTGTGACTGTCCCATCGCCCACTGTCTGCCCTCACTCCGTCCCATCCTCCCCAGAACAATGATAGATCTCCCCTTGCTCCCACTTCCTACTGCACTAGAATCCACATTCACAGAATCATCCTCCACCACTTCCACCACTACCTGCAGGACAGCACCATCAAACACATCTTCCCCTCCTGTCCAATGTCAGTATTTCTCAGGGACTTCTGTGACACCTTCCATCACCCCGAGCACTTCCCCACTTTCCCCATGGCACTTTCCCGTTCAATTGCAGAAGCTGCAAGAATTGCGCATTCACCTCTTCCCTCCTCACTGTCCAAGGCCCCAAAAACAACATCCAGGTGAAGCAACATTTCACTTGTACTCTTTCAATCCAGTCCCCTGTCATTGTTGCTCACAATACAGTCTCCTTTACATTGGGGAGACCAAACAGAGACTGCATTGTGGAACACTCCCACTCTGGAGGAATAATTCTGACATTGTCATTGCTTCCCATTTCAATAATCGACCTTGCTCTCATGTTAACGTTTCGTTCCTGGGCTGCTGCAAAGTCACTGAAA
>NW_025139194.1:0-1222 GCF_004010195.1 Chiloscyllium plagiosum
ATGTGGTCTTAGCAATGACCTCTACAGATGTAGTCTCGTAAAATGTGAAGCTGGAAAACCACAACATGTCAGCCACACCCAACGAACAGGAGACTCGATGTTTCAGGCATATTTCTGATGAAGGCTTATACCCGTGACGTCAATGTTCCTGCTTCTCGGATGCTGCCTGATTGTCTGTGCTTTTCAAGCCTCACACTGTTCGACTCTGATCTCCAGCATCTGCACTCCTCACTTTTACCGGTACAGATGCAGTAAAACATTCCTGATTAAACCTGGTACCCTTTGCCAGAAACACAAGCATTCCACTTACCTTTCAAATCACTTACAGCAAGTGCAGACTAACTACATATGATTCGTGTACCAGGATCATAAATATCGTCTGTATCATAGAGTTCTGCAATCTCTCTCCACTTAAATTGTTTACCATTGTTTTATACTTCCATCCAAAATAGACAACTCACATTTTGCTATATCTGGATAAGATATGCTCACTGACCTCCCTTTGCCTATATTACATTGATGACACACGACTTCCATTTGATGACATACTGGATGACAAGCTTGGTGTTTAAGCTTATTCGGCTTTGATATATTCAGGAGAAAGTGAGGTCTGCAAATGCTGGAGATCAGAGCTGAAAATGTGTTGCTGGAAAAGCGCAGCAGGTCAGGCAGCATCCAGGGAACAGGAGAATCGACGTTTCGGGTGTAAGCCCTTCTTCAGGAATGAGGAAAGTTTGTCCAGCAGGCGATGATAAAAGGTAGGGAGGAGGGACTTGGAGGAGGAGCGTCGGAAATGCGATCGTTTGAAAGAGATCAAGGTGAGGGTGATAGGTCAGACTGGGGTGGGGGCGGAGAGGTCAGGAAGATATTGCAGGTTAGAAAGGCGGTGCTGAGTTCGATGGATTTGACTGAGACAAGGTGGGGGAGGGGGAATGAGGAAACTGGTGAAATCCGTGTTCATCCCTTGTGGTTGGAGGGTTCCTAGGCGGAAGATGAGGCGCTCTTCCTCCAACCGTCGTGTTGTGGTCTGGCGATGGGGGATTCCAAAGAACTGCATATCCTTGTTGGAGTGGGAGGGGGAGTTGAAGTGTTGGGCCACAGGGTGGTTGGATTGATTGGTCCGGGTGTCCCAGAGGTGTTCTCTGAAACGCTCCGCAAGTAGGCGGCTTGTCTCCCCAAAATAGAGGAGGCCCCATCGGGTGCAGAGGATGCAATACATCAT
>NW_025139195.1:0-1222 GCF_004010195.1 Chiloscyllium plagiosum
GGCCCTCAGGCAGTGATAGGTCCTGGGTTATAGTCGCCATCTTTATTGGGGGCAAGGTACAGCGAGGCGCATAGACATGTCCTCTTCCTGGGTGGGGGCGGGGTGATTGAAAGAGGAGCATTTTCACATCAAACACATACCAAGAGAAATATTTGTCTTTACTGTTCAGCCTGCACTGACTGTGAGTTTTGTTTTGTCAATTCATTTTCTCGGATATTAATTGAGAATAATTGAGACAGGGATCTCAAAAGCAATTTTCTATCGTCAGCAGGGTCATCAGGATCTGAATACCATTGACATTTAACTGTGGAATGAGAAAGGTGTGTCTGTTCTGTCTGTGGGCAAGTATCTGGTTTTTATTTCAAGCAAAAAGCAGAAAGATGTTCAATTTTGTGGTTGGATCACCCTTGGGGTTTGTGTTCAATTCTGGGCCCTGCAGCTGTGGAAGGAGGTATTGGCCTGAGAGGGAGCACAGATTTATCCAAATTACACCTCGTCTCTTTGTAAGAACAGTCAGATTTAGACCCAACCACCCACTTCATGATGTTAATCTGTAAACTCCTTATTTTCAATTCCTGCAAACTTCTCATTAAAATTCCTTATGGACTCAAATTCCAGCACCATTTCAGGTGGAATATTCCAGGTTCTGACAACTGTCTGTTCATTCAGAAACTGCTGAAGTCCTTGTTGACTCTGGGATTACAAAGGGCTGAATTGAGAGGTGAGATGCTGTTCCTGAGCTCCCATTGAGATGCATTGGAGGTTGGGGCAGTGTAGGTGGGAGTAGACAATGAAAATGATAGGGCTGCACTGTGGGTGCTGATTGGCTCAATGAGAGTGTTTTGGAGTTGGTTGTAAACAGAGCGAGGTGAGACAGGGAGAATGTGAACTACAGCTTCAGTTTTAGTGCAGGCCATTCAGAAATTCACATGGTCCCAATGGGAACAGCCAAGTTGTAAGCGATACCTGCTTAGTTTTTTTTAAAAAACAGTTTTTAAAGTGTAAAATATCAGCTTAAGTAAAGATCGGGACTTTTGATTATAATGGAAATGTTTGAAGAGAAGGAAGGTTACTAGCTCATTTAAATTCTCCTAATGGGAGTAACTAACTGAAATGAGAGAGACATTGTGATCGGAGACCTCAGGCCAGTGGTGTGCTCCTCTTGCACAATGTGGGAAATAAGGGACATTTCCTGTGTCCGTGACGGCAATGTGTGCAGGAA
>NW_025139196.1:0-1222 GCF_004010195.1 Chiloscyllium plagiosum
TGCATCTCTGGGGTAATTAGGGATGGGCAGTGACTCCTATCGCATTGAGTGATAGCGATATCCCAGGAATGCGTTTCTAATAGTGAAAGGGTCTATTTGGATACCTGCAATCGGCCGGGAATAAGTTGAGAAGTGGAGCAGGGAAGTGAAATACAAGTGAACCATGTTATGGACGAGGCCAGACCGCTCAAAACGTTCTTAAGCAGGCAGCGCAACACATAACTTTGCAATTTGTATCGGTAAGTGTACAGTTACAATTACCCAGATTAAGTTAGCGTAGTTGACTATCAGGTTTAAAGCAGAGAATAAAATTATTCACAAAATTACACAATGAAACACGAACAACACAATTACGAACCCCTACAGAACTCAGTCTATCCAAATTTGACCTATGTGTGCAGTTCCGAATACACACAACAGTCCCAATAAGCAAACCCCCTTTAAAACAGAGTACAAAAACAGGTCAAATGCTTCCAGGTTGAGGGTAGAAGGGCAGAAGAGAGAGCTTCCACACAGTTCACTGTTGAACTTCCAACCAGTCCTGGACTCACTGAACTGCTCAGCGAGAGCTCACCACTTCCACAGACATGACCACTTTGGCCTGAAGTCTCATCTGTTTATATATCAACAAAAGGCTTCTCAAAACCCTTTTCATCTTTGTACTAAACCGGTCTCATCGTAAGCCTGACCTGCTTTATTATGCATCTGAAAAAAATCAAGGACAGGGTATGCTTCAGAGAAGGAAAAACTTTTGGCAAAAAAGGGACCAGGTTTATGACAACAGCAAAGATGACTGGGAGGCATGAGGAAGTATGTGAGGTGGAGCTGGTGGTACAAGGCTCAGTGTCGGTGTTGATGGGTCAGCCTTCACTGTACACTGTTTACACTGACTCAAACACCATACCTGCCAATTCACCTCAATGACCCTGTTCCTCTTGGTGTGAGGTTCCCTGAGTGTGTATTAATATGATTAAGGGAGGCCAAGAGGTTGAAGACATCCTCTTTACCCTGTCAGTTTAGATAGATCGAAAGAATCATGTTGAAGCCAATGCAAAAGGAGATTGACTTTTTTTTCTGTCCATTTTCAGTGAAGAATGTTCAGCTGTGAACTGTTTTTGCAAAAGTGTAGGTTGATTGCAATTCTCACTGAGCAACATTGATACAGAAAACACATTTCGGAGTTAGTGAACATTTGGTTACAGGACTGCACATATCGGTAAGT
>NW_025139197.1:0-1222 GCF_004010195.1 Chiloscyllium plagiosum
CAGAATGCTTTAAAGTTGGCACAGGTTCAGAAGGAGATAGAGCGCTTGCTCTGAGATGACATAATTGAAGTGAGTTACCGTGGCTGGATCTCACCCATACGAATGGTGCCAAAACCAGTTGGTACCCAGTGGTTATGTGTGGACTATTGCAATGTCAATGCAGTAACAAGGATTGATGCACACCTGAATCTGCAGTTGGAAGACTGAGTTAAAAAGGTGGGACAAGCAACTTACATTTCGAAGTTGGACTTGCTCACAGGCTACTGGCAGGTACCTTTGTCAGAAAGAGCAAAGGCAATTTTGGCTTTCATAATGCCAAATGGACTGTACCAGTTTAAAGTCATGCCGTTTGGTATGAAAAATGTGCCAGCCACATTTCAGAGACTACCCAATAAGGTCATTGCCAGATGCCGAGCTGTGTGATGTACATCGATGACCTGGTTATTTTTATTCACTCAGGGAAGGAACATTTACAACATTTATTGGACTTTTTCCACTGAGTTTGAAAGGCAGGCTTGGTGATAAACCTTGTTAAAACCTTGCCAAAGCCCAAGTCACCTTCCTGGGCCCCACTGGATGCGAAAATGAAGGTCATTGGGGGATTTCCCATACCATCGACAAAACGAGCACTACTATTGTTCCGGGGATTGAGTAGATTTTATTGAAAGCTTGTGCTGAATTCCTGAGAGTTTGTCCAGTACTCCTCCCACAAATTCTCCACTCTTTTCTGGACACTTGAATCTCACTTTACATAAATGAATGCTTTTTGTCTCACCATGAATTCACATTACAGGTACATTTTCTGGCAATAGTCCTTCAGAAGTACATATCTCATTACCTTTCAGCTTCACAGACTGAGAGGGTCCTGTGTCCCTTAATATTGTAACCTCTTTACCTGCTACAGCTGGCCAATGTGAATCAACTTTACCTTTGCAGGTATATTTTCTAAGCAGATCTGGAATTTCCTCCTTAACCAACCTCCAATCAGCTTGTACATTCTGATGCAGCTTTCTCGCTTTCACTGCACTTTCTGTTACCATTCCAACAAAGTTCCCAGGCTTATCTTGCTTTCCCACATCTAGCTTTCCAGTGCTTCACCAACACTGATTTCATGTGCCCTACTTTATTGCAATGTAAACACCAGAGATTTTTAACTTCTTTTCCCTTCAAGGGTTTTCTTTTTAACTTTTGGTAAGTTATCCTTCTGATCTTCATTGAGATC
>NW_025139198.1:0-1222 GCF_004010195.1 Chiloscyllium plagiosum
TATGAATTACTTGGATAAGTAAAGTGAATGTACGATTGCCAAGACTGCAGTAGATACAGTTGATTAAAATGCAGGTGGTAAGGATGACATGAACTCTTCATCCAAGTTCAGTGAGTAATCGGGAAGGCAAAAGGGAGATTGGCCTTTAAATGGAGTACAAAAGTAGGGAGGTTATAGTGAACCTCCGCCTGGAGGTTTTGATTGAAAGTGCAGTGAAGATTCAACCAGCTGACAGTGGATCTGAATCACATGTAGATCGGACCAGGTTTGGACAGCAGGAAACCAGATAAGTTTTTACAACAAACCACAACGATTTCATCATTTGACTCTTAATTCCAGATTCATATTGAATTCAGATTCCACCATCTGCCATGGCAGATTTTGAACCCAAGTCCCGTGAACATTACCTGGGTGAATGGTCTCGTGACAATAAAGTGGCCATCGCTACCCTGAACACATTGGCATATTGTGTTCAGAGGTAACAAAGGAGCAAGAGGTTTCAGCAGCTGCTAAGTTTTTGATATTACACAAGGGAACATCAGCACTCTCAGTAATGGCACATACTGAAGCAAGGGCCCTGTATCAGAGGTGAGGGCTCGGGATCCACAAGAAATAGGAACAGCAATACGCCATTCAGCCTCTTGAGCCTGCTCCTCCATTCAGTAGGATCGTGGATGATCTGGCATTCCCCACATGCACTTTCCTGCCCTTTTCCTGTAACTGTTCATCCCCCGACTGATCACGAATCTATCGATCCTCGTTTTAAATGTGACAAGAAGGATGCCAACAGAGTTACTGGGATTGGGGGAGGGGCGGGGTGTGCTCAGGTCGAACTTGGGGACTAAAACAATGGCTTCACACTTCACAATATTTAACTAAGGGAATGTTTATGGTTATCCAATGCTGGAAATTGGGCAGGCATTCAGATGAAATTATTGGTAAATTATGAATGACAGAGGAGTCGGGAGAGAAGTGGTGTTCAGGCACAGTTGGATATCATCAGTATAGATGCCAACACCAGCAGCTACGGTTAAATAAATAAGAACGGAAGACACTAAAAGCAGACCCTCCCAGAGCATACAGCCATATTGGAGAGGGTCAGTACTGTCATTAACTCTGATCAAGGTTGTCCGCAGGTCGACGAGGCAATGTTCATCCCTGTCACCGTTACAAAGGATGTCAAATATGTCCTTGATAAGAACTGTTTCAGGGGTAGAAACCA
>NW_025139199.1:0-1222 GCF_004010195.1 Chiloscyllium plagiosum
GGCTGGTTAAATAGAAATAATCAGGAGATTTAGCGTCTGCTCATTTTAGGGCACTGACTCAGTGTTTAAATATATATAACCAGGAAATTTAGAGTCTCGTCAGTTTTGGATACTCCCTCTGGATTGATTGGTTAATTATCTTTTCGCAAAAGATTTCGAGTCTCCTCAGATTATGGCACTGAATCTGTTCAGTCTTTTTAAATATCTATAACCAGGAGATTTAGAATCTGCTCCTTACAGAGCACTGATTTTGTGCTGGCTGGTTAAATAAACATATATATAACCAGTGAATTGAGTGTCTGCTCAGTTTCGGCACAGACTCTGCACTGGCTTGTTAAATATTTATATAGATCTCTATCCAAGAGATTTAGAGAATCCTCAGTTTAGGGCATGTCTCTGTGCTGTCTTTTTAAATATATATAACCAGGTGATTTAGAGTCTTCTCATTTTAAGGCACTGACTCTGTGCTGGCTGGTTAATTACATATAACCAGGAGACAATAGACAATAGGTGCAGGAATAGGCCATTCTGCCCTTCGAGCCTCCACCTCCATTCAATATGATCATGGCTGATCATTCTTAATCAGTATCCTGTTCCTGCCTTATCTCCATAACCCTTGATTCCACTATCCTTGAGAGCTCTATCCAACTCTTTCTTAAATGAATCCAGAGACTGTGCCTCCACTGCCCTCTGGGGCAGAGCATTCCACACAGCCACCACTCTTTGGGTGAAGAAGCTTCTCCTCATCTCTGTCCTAAATGGTCTACCCGGTATTTTTAAGCTGTGTCCTCTGGTTCAGCACTCACTCATCAGCGGAACCATGTGTCCAATCCTTTAACAATCTTATACGTCTCAATCAGATTCCCTCTCAGTCTTCTAAACTCAATGGTATACAAGCCCAGTCGCTCCAGTCATTAAATGTAAGGTAATCCCGCCATTCCAGGAATTGACCTCGTGAACCTACGCTGCACTCCCACAATAGCCAGAATGTCTTTCGTCAAATTTGGAGACCAAAACTGCACACAGTACTCCAGATGTGGTCTCACCAGGGCCCTGTACAGCTGCAGAAGAACCTCTTTGGTTCTATACGCAATCCCTCTTGTTATGAAGGCCAGCATGCTATCAGACTTCTTCACTACCTGCTGTACCTGCATGCTTACCTTCATTGACTGGTGTACAAGAACACCCAGATCTCACTGTACTCCCTTTACCTAAATTGATT
>NW_025139200.1:0-1222 GCF_004010195.1 Chiloscyllium plagiosum
CTGAATCACGGAACCTGCAACAGCCATTCCTCTCACTGCTCTATCCATGTCTCCGTAATGGCCACAACATCGAAGTCCCAGGTATCAACCCACGCTGCCAGTTCACCCACTTTATTTTGGATGCTCCAAAACCCAAGTTCTCGCTTGCCAGTGTCAGATACTTGATTTTAGAGCTCCCTACTCTCATCCTCTTCTGTACATTTTCAACAATTTTGGTTCCCATCCCCCTGCTCTATTATTTGAAACGCATTTTAATAGCTTACATGAATTTCCCACCCAGGATAATGGTAGGCCTCTGGTTTAGATGAAGACGATCCTGCTTGTAGAGGTCCCACCTACCCCAGAAAAAACTCCAATTATTCAAAAACCCGAAACCCTCCCTCCTGCGCCATCCCTGTAGCCACGTGTTCATCTCCTTTCTCTCCATATTTCTCACCTCACTAGCACGTGGCACAAGCAGAAAACCAGAGAAAACAAGTCTGTTTGTCCTAGCTCGAACCTTCCATCCTAGCTCCCTGAATTTCTGCCTCAAGTTCCCATCTCTCTTCCGACCTATGTCGTTGGTGACAATGTGGACCACGACTTGGGGCTGCTCTCAACCACGCAAATATAAACGTTCTACTTATCCTTCCCAGAAGCTCGCTCCTTCTTCGCTGGCCTGAAGGTAAGAAGTTTAAATCTACTTACCGGCCTTCCTGACAATCACCTCGTACAAACGTCACCTCCTCCAGGCTCCCGCCTCTCGCTGCTCCGAAATGGACAGTTGGCCTGAAGATAAGAAGGTTAAATATACTTACAGGCCTCCTTGACAATTACCTCGCACCAATGTCACATCCTCCCGGCTCCCGCCTCTCGCTGCTCCGAAGTGAGCATCTTTACAATCTAGGCAATTAGTGGATTTTTGTGTGGAATTAGGGCTGGTGGATGTTTGAAGGCAGATCCACCTCATACATAGAGATTTTCCTTTCTTCTTTAACCCGCAGAAATGCCACATTGTTGATCTCTTCCTCACCTTGCAGCAATCTTTGATTCGATGGCGTTCATTAAAATTGGGAATATTACCATTTCTGACAATGCAGCAGTATACTTATTGGTTAAGATTAAGGGCAATATAGCAGGTTCGAGACACTGGCGAATTGATCCCTTTATTCTTAAGGAGAATAAGTTCATTGAGTATTTTTGTAATGTATTCGGAGCTTTCTTAGCCATTAATTCAGATTCA
>NW_025139201.1:0-1222 GCF_004010195.1 Chiloscyllium plagiosum
GGGTGAGGCACCCCGTCTGGTGGAAAAATTAAAGGAAGACGAAGGAACTGGGAAATTAAAAGAAAAATACCCAGGAATTTTTCCAGACTGTTTAATAACAAGATCCCGCTGTCATAAGTTGCAGCAGGAAGGAAAAAGTGAAAAACAAAGACAATGAAGTTGATGTTCGGTTAACTGAAACCCTGTTTGATGCAACGGTGCAGGAAAAACCTGAACAACCTGAACAGGCAGAGGTTCGGGCAGAGGGATTTAGTCCCGAAAGGCTAATGGCCTTACAAAAGATACACACACACACACAGAGCGAGAGAGATAGAATGAGTCAAAATATGCTGTCGAACGTTATTAACTTCAAGATAGAATCCTACAATTAAAATGGAGACCACGATAGGTTAGTGTAGGAGGGAAATGGGCCAAAGTGCACCAGATTGTGTTACCGGTCGCATACAGAGTTATGGGTAGCACAAGAACTAACTGCAGGCGGTCACCTAGGTATACGGAAGACTCAGGCTAAGGAACAGAAGCATTTCTACTGGTCTGCAATGCACACGGATGTGGTTATTTTTTTGTTGTACGTCATGCATACCAAATGGTAGGTAAGTCACAGGCAGTAATAAAACCAGCACCTTTGTCGCCAATTCCTGCATTTGAAGATCATTTCACATGGGTTATGATTAATTATGTAGCTCCCCTTTCTAAAATGAACGTGGAAACCAATATTTGTTGACAATAATGGATGTGTCTACTAGATTGCCAGAGGCAATTCCATTATGGAGTATTAAGGTAAAAAATGAGGTAGAGGAGTTGGTAGCTTTCTTTACTCACCGTGGGCTACCCAGAGAGATTCTGTCAGACCAAGGGTGTCGTTTTACCGCTCAGCTGTTTGAGGAAGTCATGGGTAGCTTATGCATACAGCACTTCAAATCTAGGACGTCCCATCCTGAATCCCAGGGAGCCTTTGAAAGTTAGGATCAGACGCTGAAGACCATGTTAACATCATACTGTCAGGATTGCCTGAAAGATTTGGATAAAGGTGCCCCATTAAATTGCTTGCCATCGGAGATGCCCCAATAAATCTACTCGGTTTACTTCTTTTGAGTTAATATTCGGACATGAAGTGAATGGTCCTTTGAAATTAATTAAATATAAATTGACAGGACCAAAGTCGGAGATCTCACACTGTGAGATGAGGGAGAGATTACATTGAGTGGGCGAGTTAGCTCAA
>NW_025139202.1:0-1222 GCF_004010195.1 Chiloscyllium plagiosum
CCAGGTACCGATGGAAAATGATGCCTACTATGAGGAGATAGCAGCAAAGGTTTACCAGAATAATTGCTGCTGTGCCAGGTTCGTCCTATGAGGAAAGTTGGGGTTCGGTGGGCCTGCATTCACTGGATAATGCATGAAGGTGAAATGCCTCGCTGATGTGTATAGAATTATGAAAGGACTCAGGATGCAATGATGATGTTTCCTCTGGCCTGGGAGTCCAGAGAAAGGGGGCAGGGTCTCAGGATACACACAGGACACCATTTCCGACTGGGATGCTGAGAAATGTCTTCACTCAGGCAATGGTGACCATCTGGAGACGTTCTCCACAAAGGGTTCTGGAGGCAAAGTCATTGTGTTTTTTTTTAAAGAAAGAAACATGTAGATTTCCAGAATCTAAAAGTGTCAGTGGGTCTGAGAAAATAAAAAACAGGTATGGGACTTCGTGATAAAGGGTCAGCCAGGATCATATCGGAAGGTGGAGCAGGGCTGATTGGAAGGTCACCCTTTCTCCCATCGCCCATTCTCTCCTATTCTTAGCATTTATTATCACATATTCAGCTTCTGATCTGCCCGCCCATTTCATATATTATGGAACAGTCCAAACTCTCTAAAAACTATCAAGGACAGAGCCTAGACCCTAACCTGAGTGTTAGGTGTTGCATTGCAGATGTGGTTCGATTGGTCAATCTACTCGGATTTAAGCAAAAGACACTTCATTCTTACCTCACAGTTAGAAAACACGGAAAACAATCAAGGTTGTATTGGAACAGTTACTTATTGGTAGTTACTGTATCGGGTCTGTTAATGTGTTCCATAGTTAGTTTATTTTAAATTTCGCTTTGTTTCGTTCGTGTTTCAATTGTATTGTTTAATTAACTTCTGTTCTACTTAAAGCCGCATGGTTTGACCAATTGCATTAAACCGGGAATATCCACTTTACATCTGCCTTTAAAATAGGAAGAAGTTAGAGTCTCGGCTACCTTCTTAAAACATTTTGAGGGGTTCTGGCCCAGACCCATAACAAAAAAAAAGCTACGTACTCTGCTTCTTCTTGAGAACACATCTCTTTGAAGAGAAACAGAAAGAACCAATCCCTCTTAAAGGTGCATGTTATCACACACAGCCCTCTGTCTCTCTCTTTCTCTCTGCTCCATCTCCACCTATCTGCTCAACTCTAACCTTCCCCCATACCACACTCTAAATACTCCTTATTCTCTGCTGC
>NW_025139203.1:0-1222 GCF_004010195.1 Chiloscyllium plagiosum
TGTCAGGGTTGTGGATAATATGATATTCAGTACGGGATCACACACCCACTGCACTGTATTAATGTGGAGAGAGTTTATTCAAAACCTTGACGTCTCTGTCTCTGTCAATCACCGTGAAGAGTGCGGGTTGGGTTGGGAGGGCGTAACGTCCTCCCAGGCACGTAAACTATCCAGCATCATGCATCCTGAGTGAAATAATAGTCATTGAAACTGCGACCTTCTCATTGTCTGTTTAGAATTTAAGGAGTGATTGTCGATCCCACTCAGTGTTCAACGCAATCAACTCGTATTCTCTCACAGCGCTCCAGATCAACTTTCACTCACTCCTCGTGGTGCTATCATCAAAGAGATTAATCTGGTGGAACTCCTGTTCATTCTCCTGAGGTAAGGAGCTCACACCATATGAAGGAGAGAAAATCTGCCCACAATGCTCCAAATAGTGCTTCAACAACACTCTCAGGTTTGATCGCAATAATTCCTTTCCCTCACTTAGCTGGCTCCATTTCTTTTGTGTGAAATAGGAAACTATTAATTTACGATGCCCTGTCACTGATTAAAAAATTAAAACATCCTTACATCTGTAGGTCAGCATCAACAAAGCCAGCACTGGAGGTGCCTATCGAGATGGACATTACTCTCAGCGAGAGACTCAATCACAAAGAATCAATCTAAAACATTGAATGACCACCTACCTGAATGGAAATCAGCTGCAGGAATTTAGGAGAGAGGCAGATGAAGGGAGGTATCTTTCCTTTCATCTGCTCTCACTGGATGTTTGCAGACCTGATCAGGCCAGCAGCTTATGCTTTAATTGAACTGAGTGTTCAGTTGCTCCACAGGACAGTAAATAGTAAAACACTGCAGTTACACAGAGACCTGACCAGAGAAGGATGACCCACGGCTTTCTCTAATGGACATGAGGCAAGCCGATATCAACAGATTGTTATTCTGTGGCTCTAGATTATGAGCCAATGGTCTGACCACCATACACTGTCTTCCCATCTTTCAGATTTTGTGCAGAGAACAAGTTAAACATTTCAAGTGCAATTACTTTACAATGGACTCGTGGTAAGAATGGTCTTGAAACAGTTGTATCCGGAATTAACAAATGCACAAATTATGGTTTATTCAGGCGTTGCAATGAGGCTGAGGAGGAGCCTGGACGTCATAATGGTGGTACTCGAAAGGGTGGTGAGTGCGGAGGGTATGGAGATGTAAACTG
>NW_025139204.1:0-1222 GCF_004010195.1 Chiloscyllium plagiosum
GACTGGACCCAAGCCATCTCCTCTTTGCAGGGAGTCCATGGTTCATTTTATCTTTTTCTGACCAAACTGGTGTTCCAGTCAAATCTTCTCACTTCATTCTTGCACCATTGAAGGCTGCTCTCAGTCAACTAATATTTCTCTCTCTCTCAGTTATTGTATATCATTCTCTCCCATCATCCTAAACTTTACAATAAAATGATCACAGTGACACAAAATAATTTCCCTACTGACACTGGATCCACTTGCTCCACTTTTTTCCAAGGGCCAGTTCCAACAGTACATGCTCTTTTGGGCTGGACACATAATCCTGCAGTGAGCTCTCCTCCATGTAATCCAGGAATGCTTTCCCCTCGTGATCCTGCACCACCAATAACGCAGTCAATATCTGGATAAATTAAGTTTCTCAATATAACTAATCTATAGTATTGTCATCACTCTCAAATGGCCCTGCATATTTATTCATTCCATCCTTTCCAATGGTTGCTTGCTGACAGACTGTATATCACAGTATAATTGTACACTTTTTGTCCTGTAGCTCCAGCCAAATTCATTCTGTCCTTGGGCGAATCCTCTTTCTCTTGGACTCCTTCACTAATGCTACTCTAAACCAATACTTCTACCCTCATTCTTTCCCTTCCCTTCTATCATTTTGGAATCCTTTAACCCCAGCAATATTTAACACCAGGTCGTGCCATTCCTTGAGCCAGCCCTTGGTGATCAGTACATCAGATTTCCCACACCAGTCTGCATATGGGACTCCCCAAACTCCCAGTTTTCATGTCCATGCAGAGGTCCTCAGATTAAGGCTTCCGTTTTTTACTCAATCTTCCACTAATTAACTTGTTGTTGTAAATTAGTGCCAGCTGTGTATCTCATTATTTTGAGAATCCTGGTACTCTCCTCTATTATTCCTTTTTGGATCCTAAGCACTCGCCAAGTTATTTTCAATGCCCCACAAGGAATTAAGCCCCAGCTCTGTCAGGTTAGCTTGTACAGTTGCTGCCTTTCCCAGAACCAGTCCCAATGTCCCAGGAATCTGAAGTCCGTCCTGCTGCACCATCGTTCCAGTCACATTCTCATCTACCTAAAACTCAGAGTCCTGTTCTCACTTGTACACGGCACTGGGAGTATTTCAGGGATTGCTACATTTGAGGTGATTGCTGACAATCCACCTAACTCCCTAAATTCCGATGCCCAAACCATTTCACCCTTCCTACCCAGG
>NW_025139205.1:0-1222 GCF_004010195.1 Chiloscyllium plagiosum
CTTCCGATGCTCAGCCCAGCCTCTTTAGTACTTCCCTTTCCAAATGCATATAAATCCGACCAATTTTCGAGAACGTATGCGGTTCAGGTTGAAGTTTTGAATGTTAGTTTGCTTGCTGAGCTGGAAGGTTTGGTGTTAGACTTTTCGTCACCATGTTAGGTAACATCATTTGTTTTCTCACACGTTTTGTCACCAGACTGCTAATGTTACCCGGTATGCTGATGAATCGCACGAAAGCAAAACTTCCAGCTCAGCAAGAATATTTACATCCACAAATAAATCCTTCGAGGTTTCGAGGTTTACTGTCCATGGACAACTACATCATGGACAACAATGCCGAACTATGGAGGTAGATTGGAGAATGTGTGTAGCTGGAGGAAATAGAACTCGGAGCGTCCAATCACAAGAAAGAGAACAAAGAAAAATATTTATTGCCAGATTCTCAATCCACCGTACATTACCACCCGAGATTCTCACAGACGCGGAGAAATAGTGGGGGGTATCAGTTGACTTACCAACAAACGTAAATGGTTTGATAAATGGACAGAGAAGGGGAGACAAAGAGACAGAGACATCGAAGCATGTGTTCACAGGTTTCTGAAAGCTACAATATAAACATTTCAGTACCATTCTGCAACATGAGATAATGTTCCCAGTAATGATAGATGAATGGGACATTATTTTGAGTCCAGATGAGGGAGACTTTTTGGTGACGAATTTTTCTACAGCTTAGTAACTGTGTGTGGGAATAGCAGATTCTTCGTCTCACTGGCCTGAATCTAACAGTAATTGGTCTCAGTGGCATTTTCATTGTAACAGAGGGATCTTCTGCACGAGGCTAGCTTAGTTTCCTGGTGGTATCTTATCGAACCCACCTCATTATCTACCCACCCATCGTCAAGATGATCCTCTAATTCAATGCCAGTCTGTTTCACCTACCCATCATATCTGGAGGTATTCACCAACACCTGATCCCTGGCAGTGGTGCCTTCGTTAAAAGACCAGTGGGATCACGTTTGAGCTTTCTCAGTGTGGAGAAGCCCTATACAAATTACCCTGAGCAGGGCAGGTCGGGGCAATTAATCGCGATTTGTCGACAGGGGCACGGCGGTCCTGGTAGATGGGCTAGTACAGAGGAGACCATTCTTTTCCCAAAGGGGGCCACAGTCCAGAGCAACCGAGCATAGTATGAGCTTACCACCCATCTCATTGCAAAGTCTGT
>NW_025139206.1:0-1222 GCF_004010195.1 Chiloscyllium plagiosum
AATATAAGGGAATGAAATCCTGCAGACACACAATGCACTATGAAGGATCTCGAACAGATATCAACACTGAACATCAGAGACAAAGACAGAGCATACTTTCTGGCCTGAAACGCCGATCACTGGTTCCCACCTCTAACATGTGACTGCCCTCTTCCTAAAACCATTAAATGATACAGACAACTGATTACTTTCCAGCCTTTCTTCCCAAGTAATAGCGCTCACTGGGCTCAAGAATGACAGGTGGGGTTTAATGTTGATAAATGCAAGGTATTGTACTTTGGTAAAACAAACAAAGAAAACACACATACAATGAAAAGTCGAGCCAATGGTAGTGTTGCAGAACAGAATGACCTAGGAATTCAGGCATAACTCTTTGAAGTTTGCATCATGTGTAGACTGGGTGGTTATGAATGTGTTTCGCTTGCTGGCCTTCATTATAGACACATAGAGTCAGAGAGATGTACTGCGCGGAAACAGACCCTCCGGTCCAACTCGTCCATGCCGACCAGATATCTTAACCTAATCTCGTTAAATTTGCCAACAAGTTGCCCATATCCCTCTGAACCTTCCTATTCATATACTCATCCAGATGTCGTTTAAATACTTTAGTTTAACCAGCTTCCACTACTTCCTCTGGCAACTCATTCCATCTGCCCACCATCCTCTGTGCAAAACAAATGTCCCTGAGGTCCCTTTTAAATCTTTCCCCTCTCAACCTAAACCTATGCCGTCTAGTTGTGGACTCGCCCAGCCTAGTGAAAATACACTGTCTATTTACCCTATGCATGCCTCTCATGATTTTATTAACCTCTATAATTCACCCACAGAGAAAACAGCCCCACCCTATTTAGGCTCTCCCTCCAGCTCAAATTCTCCAGTCCTGGTAAAATCCTTGAAAATCTTTTCTGAACTCTTCCAAGTATCACAACATCTTTCCAACAGGAATGAGACCAGAATTGCACACAATATTCCAAAAGTGGCCTAGCCAATATCCTTTACAGCAACAACATGACCTCTCAACTCTTGTACTCAGTGGTCTGAACAATAAGGGAAAGCGTACCAAACACCTTCACTATCCTATCTACTGCGACTCTACTTTCAAGGAACTATGAACATGTACTCCAAGGTCTCTTTGTTCAGCAACATTCCCCGGGACTTTACCATTGAGTGTATGCGTCCTGCTCTGATATGCTGAAATGCTAAATATATATCCATCTGCCAT
>NW_025139207.1:0-1222 GCF_004010195.1 Chiloscyllium plagiosum
AGTCTCACGTTGATGAAATGTTGCAGCCTCCACAATCTCCTGGCTGATAGATCAGTGTCACGTTGATGAAATGTTGAAGTCCCCACTATCTCCTGACTGATAGATCAGTCTCACGTTGATGAAATGTTGAAGTCCCCACTATCTCCTGGCTGATAGATCAGTGTCACGTTGATGAAATGTTGCCGTCCCCACTATCTCCTGGCTGATAGATCAGTGTCACGTTGATGAAATGTTGAAGTCCCCACTATCTCCTGGCTGATAGATCAGTGTCACGTTGATGAAATGTTGAAGTCCCCACTATCTCCTGGCTGATAGATCAGTGTCACGTTGATGAAATGTTGAAGTCCCCACTATCTCCTGACTGATAGATCAGTCTCACGTTGATGAAATGTTGAAGTCCCCACTATCTCCTGGCTGATAGATCAGTGTCACGTTGATGAAATGTTGCCGTCCCCACTATCTCCTGGCTGATAGATCAGTCTCACGTTGATGAAATGTTGAAGTCCCCACTATATCCTGGCTGATAGATCAGTGTCACGTTGATGAAATGTTGAAGTCCCCACTATCTCCTGGCTGATAGATCAGTGTCACATTGATGAAATGTTGCCGTCCCCACTATCTCCTGGCTGATAAATCAGTCTCACGTTGATGAAATGTTACAGCCTCCACTATCTCCTGGCTGATAGATCAGTGTCACGTTGATGAAATGTTGCAGTCCCCACTATCTCCTGGCTGATAGATCAGTCTCGCGTTGATGAAATGTTGAAGCCCCCACTATCTCCTGGCTGATAGATCAGTGTCACATTGATGAAATGTTGCAGCCTCCACTATCTCCTGGCTGATAGATCAGTGTCACGTTGATGAAATGTTGCAGTCTCCAGTACCTCCTGGCTGACAGATCAGTCTCACGTTGATGAAATGTTGAAGTCCCCACTTTCTCCTGGCTGATAGATCAGTCTCACGTTGATGAAATGTTGCAGTCTCCACTACCTCCTGGCTGATAGATCAGTCTCACGTTGATGAAATGTTGCCATCCCCACTACCTCCTGGCTGATAAATCAGCATCACGTTGATGAAATGTTGAAGACCCCACTATCTCCTGGCTGATAGATCAGTGTCACGAAGACCCCACTATCTCCTGGCTGATAGATCAGTGTCACGTTGATGAAATGTTGCAGTCTCCACTACTTCCTGGCTGATAGATCAGTCTCACGTTGATGAA
>NW_025139208.1:0-1222 GCF_004010195.1 Chiloscyllium plagiosum
GGAATTCACCTTAAAAGGCTGGAGATAAAGGCTCAAGATAAGCTTCCTCTGGATGAGCATATTGTTAAAACGACAAGGTTAGCAGCTGAAATGTCTGATTATTATGAAGTGGTCCATAAAACAAGATGGGCTTCCAGAATCATTTTAAGTCTGAGGGATCGAAATTGGGCCAAAGAGAAATCCTCACTTGGAAAGGGAAATTTAAATCTATGTGAAGATCATTAGGAAAACTTATCACAGAGTAAATAGGAAACTCTTGAAGGGAACAAGATCTGAGATTTTCATTGCAATAAAGAATGGCGACATGAAATCAATGTTGGAGAACTAGGGAAAGCACTGGAAAGTCAGATGCAGGGAAACAAAACAAGCCTGGATGTTTTGTTGGCATGGCAATAGAAAGCACAGTGGAGGGTGGAAAGCTGCATCAGAGTGCACAAGCCGATCAGAGGTTGGTAAGGGGGAAGTGCCCTTCTGCTTTAATAATATACCTGCAAAGTTATAGTTCATTTACCTTGTCCAGGGGTAGCAGATAGAGAGGTAACAATATTGAGGGACACAGGATCGTTTCTGTCTGTGATGCAGAAGGAGGGAGAAGCATGTACTCCTGAAGAACTATGTATACGGGAATTCATGGTGGGACGACAAATTGCTGAGTTAAGTACAGTGAGGAGAGAGTGGGCGGAAAAGAGTGGGGAATTTCTGGTGGGAGCTCTGGAAAAGCTCTCAGCTCCAAGAATACAATTTGTGCTTGCAAATGATATAGCTCAAACACCGGTAAGCGTGCTGCCTTCTCCAGTTGAAAAGCCAGTCGAGATGCAAGCAAGTGTCGCAATGCAGGACGTTTATCAAGGAATTTTCCCAGATTGTGTCTTAACGCGATCACTAAGTCACAAGTTGAAGCAGGAGAAATCAAAAGGCACAGAAATGGAAGATGAAATATGATTACAAAGTGTTTTTTATCAGATAATTGGGACACAGCAGGGGACAAGCGTTAAAATGCAAGTATATTCAGCTCTGCTGTGCTACTGAGTTACAGCAGAAAGATGAAAAATTAAAGCAGTTGGATCAGAAGACATGTACTTGGAAGGAGATTGAATGCATCCCCGTGTGATATTACTTAGCAAATGATATGTTAAGGAGTAAATGGAGTGCAACACATATTCAAGCAAGTGAGAAATGTGCAGAACTATTTTTTCCTGGAGGGTACAGTAAAGTGGTGCTG